>NC_069504.1:81722290-82012290 GCF_027579735.1 Bombina bombina | reverse complement strand
GGTCATATGAGAAAGAAACAAAAATGTACATAAAGATAAAACTAAATGTAAATACAAATACAACTAAGGCTTCCACTAGAAGCAACATAACATGGTCCAACACATTATGGTATCCCACATACCTCATCAAATAAGGTAGCATATTGTCTTGTTACTCCAATTTTAAGCATATATCTGATACAGACTAACACAATGAGTATATATCTCAGGATACTTATTAGCATAACATTCGTTTAACAGTATTACCTCCTTGTGTCTGGATACCATTGTGTCCATATAGCTGAACCTCAAATAATATCATTGGTTCACTATTCATAATTGGCAATCAAGGAAGGGCATGTAATCTAGTTTAGTTCTGGTCCATACATAAATCATTATAAGGTGTTAACTCCTTTTATAAGGTGGTGGTATTATAGTGGTCATAGACTTCCATTCATGACGGTGACAGGTGACTCCATGGAGAAATGAGAGTTATATTCATACTAGGTTCGTGGAGATGTCATGGTACCCTAACATTATCCAAGTGCCCTTCATTCCCATGTTTCAACCACCTCTGATAAGGCAACAGTAGAGACTCATGAGTGGCACGGATACCTAATCCAGTGTGTATCACATTGTGTAACATGAAACACACTGGTTAGTGTTCCAACCCTCATGTATAGTCAAGATCGAGGTGGTCCATCTTAGTGTGTATCCCAGAGCTACAAGTGACTATCCCTGGTTGGATATCAAGCTCTATCAAGTGTCCCACTATAGCGGGTGATTCACCACGGGTGAATCCTCACAAGTATGGGATCAGTGGTATATAACCACACCACACTGTTATCAGAGGAAGCAATGCCAATCGTTAGACATATTTAGGCTCTTAGGATGTAGGGTACCAAGTCTGTGTATCCACCTCGTTTCACACTGAAGTAAGGCTTTGTCCCTGTCACCTCCTCGTTTAAGTGGTGGAACGTGGTCAATCAAGACGAATCTTAGGTCCGTTACCTTATGTTTGGCCATAAGGAAATGGCGTGCCACGGGTTGGTCCGATACCCCTTTGTCCAGGGCACTCCTTATGGCTGATCTGTGGTTCGCCATCCTGAGTCTTGCGTTGTCCGTCGTTTTTCCTACATAAAATAGGCCACAACAACAGCTGAGCAGATATATAACATGAGAGGTTGTACAGGTAATGAAATGTCTTATTGTATATTTCTGGGTTGTGTGTGGATGTCTGAAGACTTTACACGGGATCATCCCACTGCATGTTGTGCATCCCAGACACCTGTAGCAACCCTTTTTCTTATTCTTTAGCCATTGTTGTTTATTATAGTACTGCTGGGGGTCTGTGGACATGAGCAGGTCTCTTAGGCTCCTTCCCCGTCTGTAACCCATGATGGGAGGATCCATATGCTTAAATGGTAGAGTATGGTCTGTAGTTAAGATCTCCCATCTCTTCCTGATATTATCAGCCATCTTGTCCTTTCCTTTGTTGAAGGTCGTGGTGAAAACCATCCTGTCTCTCTTTGGCTGCTCCCGTTGGTCTACCGGATTCATTCCATGAGTGACCACCTCAGCAATAACATTTTGTATGAGTTCCATACTGTAGCCCCTTTGTAAGAACTTTTCAGCCATCATGTTTAATTGTGTTTCACGATTGCTGGCTTCAGTATTGTTTCTTAACACTCTAATCATTTGCGACTTTATAATTGCTTTTCTGGTGTGGGGAGGGTGGTTACTGGATGCTTCGAGTATTGAATTCCGGTCAGTTGGTTTAGTGTAGAGAGTTGTACATAATGTGCCTTGTTTTTTGTAAATCCTAAGGTCTAGAAAGTCAATATAATTCCCATCGTATTTAAGTTCAAATTTGATTGGGGTCTCAAGCGCATTTATGTGCGTGACCCAATCCACCAGAGTGTCTTTTGTGCCATGCCATATGAAAAAGACATTGTCAATGTACCTTTTGTAGTGTTTCACTGTGTCGATATTATAGATGTCAATGGTTTCACGTTCAAACTGTTCCATATACAAGTTGGCATATGACGGGGCCATGTTCGATCCAATGGCTGTCCCCGTCAATTGCTGGTAAAATGTGTTTTCAAAACGGAAATAATTCAAGGTTAAGCATTTTTCCAATAGGTCCAGGATCAGAGAGATAGGTGGTCCCACGTATGGGAATCGTGTCAACGCCACTGCTACTGCCTTAAGTCCCTCCCTATGGGGAATGACCGTGTACAAGCTTCTTACATCCAGTGTGACTAATAAGTCATTGTCATCAACTTTATCCACCGTGTTGAGGATGGAAATGAGGTCACCTGAGTCCCTAATATATGAGTCCATAGATCTTACAAGGGGTTGTAAAAGGGCATCAACAAACTGTGCTATAGGTTGTAGTAAGGACCCTCTGGCTGACACAATTGGTCTTCCTGGGGGATTTTGTTGATCTTTATGTATCTTCGGTAAAGTGTACAATATTGGATGAATCGGATGAGTGGTCCTCAAGAAGTTGTATTCATCAATGTTGATCCAGTTCATCTGGTGTGCTTCTAATAGTGTACTGTCTATATCCCTTTTGAACTCATTCGTTGGGTCCCGGGTTAATTTCTTATAGGTCTGGTGATCATCCAGTTGTCTTAAGATTTCCTTGCGATACTGTACATAGTCCATGACTATGATTGCTCCTCCCTTGTCCGCTGGGCGTATGATAATGTCTGTGTCTTTGGCCAAGGTTTTTAGTGCCATTCTTTCTGCTTTATTGAGGTTAGGTCTGTGTTTCATTTGTTCTAGCTCCTTAGTGTCATTACCAATCAATCTGGTGTAGGTTTTAATGCTTGAGCCACAGGTTTTGGGTTCAAATTTGCTTTTAGGTTTAAATTGCTTTATTTCCTTTTCTATGGATATATCCTTAAAGTGTTCCTTTAATTTGAGGTTCCTTTGGAATCTTTGTATATCCAAGTAATTCTCAAAGTCATCATTAGTAAATGTGGCGATAAATGTTAGACCCTTATTTAGTAAACTAATCTCACCTTCTTCCAGTGTCCTTTGACTAAGGTTGATGACTATATCAGGGTTTTTCATCTTGGTGGCAGGGGGGGTCTTCTGCCTACAGTAGTTCCCCCTCCGCACACACACACACATATATATATATATATATATATATACACACACACACACACACACACACACATATATATATATATATATATATATATATATATATATACACATATATATATATATATATATATATATACACATATATATATATATATATATATATATATATATATATATATATATATATATATATATATATATATATATATATATATATATATATATATATAAGATGAAAAATGTGTGGACAGCCGGCACAAACTTCTGTTTAAAAGTCCAAATTTATTCAACAATATTCAAGGAAAAGCTGCCACATGCAGCTAACATCAGATGCAAAAAAGGGAAAGTTTAGTCTATATTATATACCATAGTCACGTTGATTGGAGTAGCCATGTTAGTCCAGAAATTTAGATATCAAAGAGTATTGCATTGAACCCCCATCATGATTTTTACGACACCCCTTCCTCCCCCTGCATTCAGACCTCTGTAACACTTTGTCTTTTTAGCCTGTGTTTTAAGATATAATCTGTAAATTCCATCAAATTGGCCAGTATTCATTTTATAAATGTATAGTTAATCCAATAAAAAAAGTATCATTGCTCAATGCATATATATATATATATATATATATATATATATATATATATATATATATATATATATATATATATATATATATATATATATATATATATATACACACACATAGATACATACACACACATATATATATAAACACATATACACCTGCAAATATCATATAATGCCCAGTGTGATAATGATTTAAAGGGACAGTCAAGTCCAAAAAAAACTTTCATGATTTAAATAGGGCATGCAATTTTAAACAACTTCCCAATTTACTTTTATCACCAATTTTGCTTTGTTCTCTTGGTATTCTTAGTTGAAAGCTAAACCTAGGAGGTTCATAAGCTAATTTCTTAGACCTTGAAGACTGCCTCTAATCTGATTACATTTTGACCACTAGAGGGCATTAGTTCACATGTTTCATATAGATAACATTGAGCTCATGCATGTAAAGTGACCTAGGAGTGAGCACTGATTGGTTAAACTGCATGTCTGTCAAAAGAACTGAAATAAGGGGGCAGTCAGCAGAGGCTTAGATACAAGATAATTACAGAGGTAAAACATGTATTATTATAACTGTGTTGGATATGCAAAACTGGGGAATGGGTAATAAAGGAATTATCTTTCTTTTTAAACAACAAAAATTCTGGGGTTGACTGTCCCTTTAAACATAAAACAATGTGTGATATACAGTGATCTATTGTGTATCAGTATACTGGCAACAGAATGAGTTTTGTTTCCTCATCTTCCCTCACCATAATAAAATAATCTGTTTTAAATGGATATGGGAAGCAAAAGATGGGGCAAAGAAGAAAACTATTTTCTGAGGTTTTCTACACAGAGGTGTGCTGAACCTCTTTGTCATCTTAAACAATCTAAGTTTAGTAGGACAAAAAGAACTCATGTGGAATGTGTCTTTTGTTGTCTGGTAACTATTATTTCAGCTTGCTGGACAATGATTTGTCCCCATCTAAGTCTTGGCTTGAGCATGTGGCTGATATGGGCTACAGGGATATGGGTCTTATCTGGGATCATATGTGGATATATAATTGACAGAGGCTTCAGGGCCATAGGTCTAATATGAGACATAAAACTGGCAAAGACTGCAGGCAACTGGGTCACCGTCAGATCTCAGGTCAGATGCAGGCGAATGGCTGACAGAAGCTGTAGGGCATGGGATAGAATTGAGGTCTGATCATGCGCCTGTTGGATGACCAGTAGTTTTGGGCAGAGCAGCCATTAAAGGGACAATGTATTTTGACAAGCAGATGATAAAAATTCCATTGTATTCAAAGATGCTGCAGGAACACCCTTTCAAATAGGCTGGTCTCTCTCCCGACTAACAAAAACTGGCAGGCTAATTTCTGCTGCAGCTTTAAATAACTTTCCTATAACCAATACTGCCCTATTTTTAGTATAGATGATGGTTTCAACACGCAAATGCTGCAGAGATGTGCAGTCACTAGAGGCAGGTGAGGCAGTGCTTCACCTCTCATATGGGCAAAAATATATATTTTTTTATTGGCTTTAAAAAAAAAAAAAAAAAAAAAAAAATGTTCCCAGCATTTTTTTTTCTTACAGCTATATGTTGTGCAATGAAGAGGCACAAGCAGGTCTGCCCACCATTACACAACATGCTGTACCATCTACTGGATGCAAGTGGTTTAGATCATTGCATGGCCCATTAACTACTTATTTGAGGCAGTCCTATTTGGGCTGAACCAATCCAGCGAGAGGCATTAGTAAGTGGAACATAGGGTTGGGGCTGGATGTTAAATCATATAAAACAAAACAAAAACGGAAAAAAACAACTTTCATATATTTTGTTGCTGTCCTGTGAAGCTGCCAGCTTTGCTAAAGTGAAAAAGAGAGTTCTGTTCTTCCCCTCTAAGTGCAGTGGAATGTGCCACTGTCACTTCCTGAATCCTTCCAGAGCAGGAGAGAGGCACAGAGAGCAGTGTTTCACCCACATCTTATTAAAGTAAGATTTTACTGATAGGGATTCTGTTAGTGAAAATGATAATTTAATGAATGTGGTTTAGTGTTTGTTTACTCTTTTACAGCAGGGTCGTTTTTGTATTTTGTTTACTCAAACTTTACACCCACTAACTTAGCAGCTTGCCTCTGTACTTCACACTAAATTATAGACTAATTTTCTGAACTCTCTGTAGCTCTGCTGTTTTATTACTTTAAAATGCAGTGCCCCCCCCCCCCTTGTGTGTGTGTGTGTGTGTCTCTCTATATATCTAGCCATCTCTCTCCTTATGTGTTGTTCTCCCCCATGGTCTCTTTCTCTCTCTGTCTCTCTTCCTCCCCCTCTGACTCTCATCCCTTATGTAATGAAAGAATCTATAAGCATAATTTGCAGCATTAAAGTAAAAAGTATGTTTTAAACATATTTTAATGGGAATGGATTTCTAGATCTCATAATCAGAGCAAGCATTGTGTTATCTGGCAAGAGTTTCTGTTACAATCCTTTAAACTAAAATCAGATGTTTACTAAGTTGACCAGTTTTCCAAGACACCATTTAAAGGGACATGAAACCCATATGAAACCCATATGCAAATTTAAATAACTTTCCCATTTACATCTAATATCTAATTTTCTTCATTATTTTGATGTCCTTTGTTGAAAATCATATCTAAATATGCTCAGTAGCTGCTGATTGGTGGCTGCACATAGATACCTCATGTGATTGGCTCACCCATGTGCATTGCTATTTCTTCAACAAAGGATATCTAAAGAATGAAGGCGTATCCTGCCACTGCCTCACCAGCCTCTGATGTCACTGCACGTCACTGAAATGCTGTTATTTTAGAAAACAAAATAAAGGTAAATGAGCAATCTGTGAACAATGTAATACACCCCATCATGTAAATGTATCACTGAAAACAGAGGAACATATAGCAATATATTCCCTTTACTACATCTGCTATTTCTTTGCCCAGGCTTATATATAATATATCCCATGTGGCATGTGCCGGTTGTAAGTAAACTATAAGTAATGCGCTGACCTATTACCTAGTCTGTCTCTGGGTGAGTCTCGGTGTTCAGTGTCGCCTGGTCGCGTCCTCACTGAAAATGTCCTAAGAACAACGATTTCTCAATCCGATTCCACTTCAGTTACTGTGTCAAGCGTCCAGTTTCATAGCAACCAGTGATGCAAATGCCAGAAAAAGGCCAAATATGAACTAACCCAAGAACAGATGGGTGGTTGCCACCATAACAGCCAATTAGAATGCAAGATTACGACGAGGGCATCTCTCACGAGGCCGTACATAACATAACCCAGATTTATGTAAAATGTATTGTTATCGCAAAAAATATATGTTGAAATAAAAAGTTTTTTTATATTGTGCGCTATTATTTTATAATGTGTGCTGTCCAGAGTTAACAAATTACAGGACATGGTTATGGATAAGTCAAGACACGGAACAAATAAAATACATATTTAGCTCTTTTATGTAGTTCACATACATGTTCCACACGTGAAGTTGAGAATAAAACCCATTTCCATATTGTAATGTTGTTGGCGTAACATTGATTATTGGCTACATTATACGCTTATTGGTTTTTCAAGCAATAGATGAATGTGAGTCCTGATTGCTGATTGGCTAACACGCACAGAATGTCGCCGCCTTGTGGCTAAACAGCTTCCGGGGTTTCTGCACATTCCCAGGTAAAGGCTGTGAGGGTCTGCGGGCGACATGAGCTCCTTCCCTGGACGCATGAAAGAGTATCCCAGCATATCTATAGACAGGTTTGACAGGGAGAATCTGTCTGCCAAGGCTTACTTCCTGTCTCATTGTCACAAGGGTGAGTAAGACCCCATATTCTGTGCACTGCTTGGGACCAGCCTCTATGCTGTTAAACACATTACCTGACAAGGTTTCACTGAATTTCAGCTTTTAGCATTGAGAAATATGACTTTATGCATCCAGTGGAGGGGTTCAGCCTGTTCTTACCAGCTCTTAAGAATCTGTCCTTAAAATTTAGAAAGTGTAAAGGTTTTGTATTATTGAGAAGTTAGAGAAACTGTTGCTAAAATGTTGGAATCTCAGCACTGCACCCATCCTTCAATCTCCTCTACTTGTAAAGATGTCCAACGTTTTGAAAATTGTCCAACTGTGAATATTAAATTCAGAGCGCATAGTTTCAAGTCCTAAGTTACTAGCCAGGCCAAAATATCACTTGCCACTCCTGATGCCACCTATCACCTGCCCACACCACACCCACTACCCCATTTCCTCTTCACATATTGTGCTGCACATTTTGTTTATATTTTTTTATTTTAAACCATAGCAAATTAAGTCATTTTAATACAATTATTATAAACATATACATTTAGGGGGTAGATTTATCAAGCAGCAGATGCTGCTTTCTACCCCTGTAGTTTTAGTCTCGCCGGAAAATTAAGTTAAGAAGCAGCGGTCATAAGACCGCTGCTCCTTAACTTGTACATTACCTCTTAGGTGGCGGACTGCAGTCATCCCGATCAGATACGATTGGTATTATTGACATCCCCTTCAAGTCCTGCTTGTGCAATGTTAAATGCCGAGAGCATATACTGTCGGCATTTAGCCATGTCAGCAGACATGAATCGCCACAGCGAATCATGTCCACTATATAATAAATTGGTCCCTTAGTGTCTATTTGGCCCAGTGTATAGACATCATTTATCAAGCGAGTGGACATTTTGAACCCTGGTAAATTTCACTCTTAAAGGGACATAATACTCTGAAATTTTGAAGCACTAGAAACTGATAAGTACCAGCAGGGGTACTTAATCAAACTAACATCTGTGGCGCTATAAACAGCTAAACTATAAATTATATGGCCAAGTGAATTGAAAAATAATATGTCTAAATAGAATATATGCTATTAATTCATAAGGAGATCGTCCTATTTTGAGGTAAATGTTAAAGAATGGGAGGGGTTAGGTAAAAAGATGTATTATTTGATAGGTAACAAACAAAAACCTCTTAAGTGTGAATCAAAAATTACAACCCTTAAAAATATCAATTCATACAATCAAATATCGCAATGGCAGTACATAATCAATCATGCAAAGCAATTCACGAATACATTAAAAACAGTAGAATATTTCATAAAAAACACAAAATTACATATACAACAGACAATATTGGCCCAATAACAGGTTAATAAACTAAAAGATGGAGTGGTCTATATTAGACACCCTACATAGATATAGTGTAGTAAACTAGAAACTCAGTCTGTTATTGCGTTAATCAATCTATGTTTTAGATGAGAGACACAGTTTCCTAAAGTTTCTTTGATGTTAAAGTTGCTCCGGCATTACAGGTGATTCCTATGCGGGAGAAAGGACAAACAAGACAAGAGAAACTTGTCACAAGCAAGAAAAAAGTTCCAATAAAGGTGATTAACGTCTTACTTACAGCGGGTGGTGTCAGATGATTCCCAAAGCGTAGTCCAAGTTTTATTCTTAGCTCCTTGCAACGGGACACTTGTTCTTTTGGCACAAACACCTGTGCAATTACGGACGAGAACGCCAACAGTTTCGGCAATACCGCCGTTGGCGTTCAGATATTAACAGAGTGTGAATAATAGCGAGTACCGATCCTCAAGCGGATCAAAAACAGAGCAACACGTTTCGGCTAATACGCCTTTGTCAAGCTCTCCTTACACACATAGCCTGGTGCCTTTTATAAGGGTTGTCATTAATTATTTAAGATGCTAGGTGTAATTCCTTCCAGCAGAAATTTTTATATATTCAACAAAATACTCTTGTTCATCGTAAAATGTTAAATTAATCTATATATAGACATTAGATCAATTCATTAATATTAATATAGTTACTTAAAAAACAGGATTATTAGAGTTAAAAAATATTCCTCATAAAAGGCACTAGTTATGATGTGCTTACAATCTAATACTTAATCTCTAATGTGGAGTCCATTATGTACCAAAAATACAAAACTACATATATACAAACATATAATCATACCCATCTAAAAAATTGAATTTTATAATCATTAAAAGTTTTGATATGGTGGCATTAATACTAATTTTTGGGACTACTTAATTTGTGAAATGTTATAGAATATAGTTATATTTCCCAATATCGCATATCATGTTATATATATTTGTCCACTAGTTCATAGAAAACATATTCAACAGTACATACATTACAGCGGACATTAAAAAATATAAATATAGCCTCAAAGTAAAAACAAATTTATATACGGTATATTTAAGCAATTTTAGATGTTTAGTCTGCAAGAAAACATCCCAACTCAAATTCCTGATTTAGTCCTTTAGGGGTCAGAGTCTTCATTTCGAAGATCCATTTGCTCTCTAATTTTAGTAGACTGTTGTGTATGTCAGTACCTCTCCAATTCTTTTTTACTTTTGCTATTCCAGTATATTTTAAACATTTGGTGTTTGGTTTATTACAACTATAAAAATGTTTTGGGATGGGGAGTTCTTTATTCCTTTCCTGATCATGATTCTCAATCGATAGAATGTGTTCTCTAATGCGGTCTCTAAGAGGTCTTTCTGATTCTTCTATATATTGTATATTATCCTTTGAGAATATTTTTCTTCCACATCTGATGGTGACAGCTTGTCTGATGTATAAAATTATTGGCATGACTTAAAATGTGTTCTAGTGTTAATAGTTTTATTAAAAATATATATTTCAAGATCCAAGAAACTTATCTTTTCATTACTATTTTCACTCGTAAATTTTAGTTTTTTATTATTGGTATTCATTTTTAGAATGAATTGTTCAAAATCCTGATGGCTTCCCTTCCAAATTAAGACTATATCATTGATATAGCGTCTATATAGGACCAGGTTTGCCGCAAGTATGCTTTCTCCCATAGCCCCATGAAGAGATTCGCATAACTTGCATTGATAATTCTATTATTGTTTTTACTTTGAGGCTATATTTATATTTTTTAATGTCCGCTGTAATGTATGTACTGTTGAATATGTTTTCTATGAACTAGTGGACAAATATATAACATGATATGCGATATTGGAAAATATAACTATATTCTATAAAATTTCACAAATTAAGTAGTCCCAAAAATTAGTATTAATGCCACCATATCAAAACTTTTAATGATTATAAAATTAAATTTTTTAGATGGGTATGATTATATGTTTGTATATATGTAGTTTTGTATTTTTGGTACATAATCCCCAAGGCAGTACATACAGTGATCTGAGATGTCATCGCAGAAAATGCAGCATGTCTGCAGAAAGAACAGGACACAAACAGGAACTGTTAGCGATTTAACTTTTCAGCGCTGCTTCACATTAGGCTGTTCTCTTCAAACAGAGCTGTTCTCTGACTGCACTGTGTAAGTTTTCCTTATCACAGTTCCTCCAGAGCAACGTGCTGTTTGAAGTGAACAGTCAAATATGAAGTAGCGCTGCAAAGTAGTAGTGCATTAATTGACTGGCTCTCGGGGATCGTTTCAAGCCTGTCCCCTAGCCTTTCACAGTCTGCAAAGCTGTTTTTTTCTGAATGTAAAATGTTTGTATAAACAATGCACCTGTATGTCTGCAGCTAATTTGCAATGCAATTTTCAACTACTGCACTATATTATAAAACTTTAAAAAATGTTTATTCTCCAGTTAATTAACACATTACAATTGAACTGGTGCCTTAGTGTAACTGCCTAATTTAAAATTGAATTTTATTTAAAAATGACCTGCAGAAAGTTTTTTCACTAAAAAAAAATGTCATCACAGAATTAAAAAAAAAAGTTCTGCCTCTGGGTACATAATGGACTCCACATTGGAGATTAAGTATTAGATTGTAAGCACATCGTAACTAGTGCTTTTATGAAGAATATTTTTTAACTCTAATAATCCTGTTTTTTTAAGTAACTATATTAATGAATTGATCTAATGTCTATATATAGATTAATCTAACATTTTACGAGGAACAATAGTATTTTGTTGAATATATAAGTAACAAATGAACAATTTCTGCTGGAAGGAATTACACCTAGCATCTTAAATAATTAATGACAACCCCATATAAAAGGCACCAGGCTATGTGTGTAAGGAGAGCTTGACAAAGGTGTATTAGCCGAAACGTGTTGCTCTGTTTTTGATCCGCTTGAGGATCTGTACTTGCTATTATTCACACGCTGTTAATATCTGAATGCCAACGGCGGTATTGCCGAAACTGTCGGCGTTCTCGTCCGTAATTGCACAGGTGTTTGTGCCAAAAGAACAAGTGTCCCGCTGCAAGGAGCTAAGAATAAAACTTGGACTACGCTTTGGGAATCATCTGACACCACCCTGTGTAAGTAAGACGTTAATTACCTTTATTGGAACTTTTTTCTTGCTTGTGACAAGTTTCTCTTGTCTTGTTTGTCCTTTCTCCCGCATAGGAATCACCTGTAATGCCGGAGCAACTTTAACATCAAAGAAACTTTAGGAAACTGTGTCTCTCATCTAAAACATAGATTGATTAATGCAATAACAGACTGAGTTTCTAGTTTACTACACTATATCTATGTAGGGTGTCTAATATAGACCACTCCATCTTTTAGTTTATTAACCTGTTATTGGGCCAGTATTGTTTGTTGTATATAGAATTTTGTGTTTTTTATGAAATATTCTGTTTTTAATTTATTCATGAATTGCTTTGCATGATTGATTATGTACTGCCATTGCGATATTTGATTGTATGAATTGATATTTTTAAGGGTTGTAATTGGTTCATTCTTACTTAAGAGTTTTCTATTTGTTACCTATTAAATAATGCATCTTTTTATGAATTTATATTTTTAAGGGTTATAATTTGTTTATTCTTACTTAAGAGTTTTTTTTTTTGTTACCTATCAAATAATACATCATTTTACCTAACCCCTCCTATTCTTTAACATTTACCTCAAAATAGGATGATCTGTTTATTAATTAATAGTATATATTATATTCAGATATATTATTTTTCAATTCACTTGGCCATATAATTTATAGTTTAGCTGTTTATAGCACCACAGATGTTAGTTTGATTAAGTACCCCTGCTGGTACTGATCGTTCTATATTGCACTCTGTCTGTTATTTAAGGTGTTTTGGAGAAAATCACCTGTATCTGTTGGTTTTTTTACTATAACTTTATAAGCGAGGATCCTACTTTGTATAGTATAACTTGAAACTGATATGCATAACTGTAAGAAGCTGACAAGAAAATATCACCCAAGCATCTCTACGTAAAAAAGGAAGATATTTTACCTCAAAATGTCTTCAGCTCACTAGAGTAAGTGCTGTGTAAACAGTTATTCTTCAGCTGCTGTCCAGCTGCAAGTTAGATTAAAAAAAAAAAAAAGCCAATCAACATCAGCAATGATGAGGTAATGCTTTGCCTTTGCTGTGATCCGATGAGATATCGCTGAAATCTCATGAGATTTCATAGAACTTAATTAAACTGAATAGGAAAATAACATGACTGATGCCCACTCCCTAGCAAGTCCTGGGACAAGCATCCTGACTGGCTGCTTAAAGTCTCTTTACATTGGGGTGTGAATACTTTGGAAATTTTGAGGTAAAATATCTTTCTTTTTAACATAGAGATGTTCAGGTTATATTTTCTAGTCCGCTTTTTACAGCTATGCTGCATCACTTTCAAATGCTTCAACATTTGGGTATCATGTCCCTTTAACTCGTCTTATTTTCCCTTAGTATGTATTTTTGTTCTTAGCTTTTGAGAAAAAAGGGGTACTAGAAGTGGATTTGCTCTTAAGGGTTCATTAAACTGCTGGACATTACTTAAATGTAATGGTTATAATGGTTATTACTTACGGAGCTTATGTTTTTTTTTCTCCTGTTTCTTCAGCTTTTTAACCCTTTATTATTATTATTATTATTGGTTGTTTGTAGAGCGCCAACAGATTCCGCAGCGCTAAAGGTGCCAGTTTGTGAAGTTCTGCAATTTCATCATTGTGGAGCACTTGTAAGAGAAATGGTGAATATTCACAGATGGGTGATGTTCCTGGGTTCTTCGTGGACAGCTTCAGGCTAGCGCGCACAGAGTGGGAGGGTTACATTTTTACAGTTTTTATACACAGTTTAAACATATATATAAAAAAAGGCCACATACTTAATACAGAGCAATGCAAGTATTGTAAAAATATTAAGCTGTTCTCTGTATAATGAACGGTAGCCTGACATGCACAATACAACTGGCAAAAACCCAGTAATGTAACTGATCTGCGAATGCTCACTGCTTCTGACACATAATGCTCCAAGATGGTGACGTCTGTATGAATATATGGTGGGTAACCAACTGCACCAGTAATGGGTTAATCTAACAGGCTTTGAAGAGAACTACTGGTACAGGAATAAATAACCATAACACAGGGAGTAGGTAGTAACCATAATATTGGAGTAGTGCCCAATAGTGTAATGTCTTTTTAAGAACACGTGATTATAAAGAATTCAGCATATTTTATTACTGAGAGTGAAAACATTTGCTTGCTGTGAAATTCATAGGATTCTTGCAAAATCTTATGCTATTTTTCATTTCAGTTAGAAACAAACATACAATATGCATGCATTTATTCTGTCTTTTTCGTTGTAGATCACATGAAAGGGCTCCGGGCTCCTCTGTTAAAACGAAGACTAGAGTGCAGGTGTGATGTGCAATATCTGACCTGTTTTTCTTTGTCAGTATATGTGTGTGTGTGTATATATATATATCTATATATATATATATATATATATATATATATATATATATATATATATATATTCAGTAAAATATTGATTGTTTTTTTTTCTTATAGCCTGAAAGTCAATCTGTATTGTTCCCCAGTCACAAAGGAACTGCTGCTAACAAATCCAAAATATGCATTCTGGGAAAATCGTATAGTAAGTACTTCTGAATAATTCCCCCACCCTACTTACATTTTTTAATATGTTTTGTTTAAACAAACACGTCTGCCATCATACTCAGTAGCTTATTACTTAGAGTGTAAATATTTAAACACGTGTCTCCCTATATGTAAAAATAACTCTTATGCCCTGTGAATTAGACTGTGGGGCATGGACTACATAACCGCTGTGTTCTGTTTGTGCCCTTCATGTTGAAATATACCTATTCCTTCTGTATTTGTTCTATAACAGCAGTGCAGTACAGTACTGTGTATATGGACAGAGGTAAACACATACAAATGGATACATACAAAGAAGCAGTTTAGCGTATACAATTAAGTGCATGCATGATGCGTATACAACTATATGCTTCTCTGTATGGGTGATTTCCACTGGGGACATGCAGAAGGCATTAAAGTAGTTCACTTTTGTTAACTATACATGGCCAAGGATTTTTAATACCTTTTAAAGTGAAGGTCAATTTTGATGAATTAGTAAACCTATTAAAAACAAGGGCACTTTAATTAATCAAAATTGACATTTTACTCCTTTTCTTCAAAAACGTACCTTTTAATCCTGTCAGCTGCTGCAGCACTTCCTCCGCCTGTCGCAAGTCCTCTTCACAGGTCTAAAATTATGAATCCGGCTTCTTCCAGTCACGAAAAGGCATCAGGCCATGATCCCTCCGGGGGGAAAGCCGTGATTGGAGGAAGCTGGATTCGTCATTTCTGACGTCAGAAGAGGCTTCCGACGGCCGGGGGAATCGCTGGAGCGGCATTCAGGATTAAAAGGTAAGTTTTTGAAGAAAAGGAGTGAAATGTCAATTTTGATTAATTAAAGTGCCCTTGTTTTTAATCGGTTTATTAAAAACCAGGCAATAATTCATCCAAATTGACCTTCACTTTAAACTGGAGTAAAAAAATAATATTTTTATTAAGATTAAAATCATTAGAACATTTTAATTCTTGTATTTTTTGCTAACTGCAGAGCACACTCTTTTTAGATCTCTCTCTCTCTCTCTCTCTCTCTCTTTCTCTTTCTCTTTCTCTTTCTCTTTCTCTTTTTTTTCTCTCTCTTTTTTTTCTCTCTCTTTCGAGCGTACAGATGGAGGGTAAGTTTTGGGAGACCAATTCTTCAGTGTAATAGTGTTTTAGTACTATTCATTTTAAATTGACTTTAGCTGATTTTCTGTTTATTTAAATATTTTTCTAATCATATGGAAACAGTTTGGCAATATGTTGGAAGAACAAACTGTTGGTATGATAATAAATACTGTTGTTAACTATAGAATACAAATGACAGCTGCATTTGACTTTTTATTATTTCTGATGGACGGTGAATGGGGTTTGGGCAATAAAGGATGAAAGACCACAGGAAGGAAATGAAAACAAATAGTGGAAATTAGGAAAGTAGGTGTCTTATTTATAGTAATATTCATTTGTGCATTGTCATTGCTGTTGTTTTTTCTATACCTAGGTAGCTATAGAGGTGGATAATCCAACTCAGATTTCTTTGGTTGATGAAGCTACAGGGGATGTAAGTAATAAACCGTATCCCTATATGCATATAGACTCCCTGTTGTTAAAGGGACAGTAAACACCTTGTAATTACAAGATATTCTTGTTCTGTTGCAATAAAATAAAATATCAGCCAAGTCTAAACATTTTTAAAATAACAACATTGTTTGCTGCAGTTGTTTTTTAATAGACAAACTCCAACCACCATGTGCCTCATTTTGGAGGAGCCAATCCGAGTTTGAGTCTACAGACAAGTCTAACCATGGTGATAATGTTAGAATAAAGTGCATTGTTTTGCAGTTGTTATAAGTTACATTTATTTAGGGAAAACTATGTAGTAAGGTTAGCCTTGGGAAGGCTGCAGTTTGCTTTATCAGATCTGAGAATTAGAAAAACCACAATGCCCAGAGATAAATTACATGAAAAGGGGGCTAAATAAATAATCAAAGTATATTGCAAATTTATTTTACTACACAATACGAAACCTTTTATATTAAAATCTTAAGGTGTTTACTGTCCATTTTTAATAGGTTTTGATTTCTGCATCCAGTGGTGCAATCAGCTCCTCTTCCTTTGTCTGATAACGGCCAGAAGATATGGGCCTCGATCTGATATACAGCGTCGCCCACAGAAGCCGGCGACGCCAAAATTTGTGCGGGTTTGGTATCCTATATACGGCGTAACCTAGAAGTTACGCTCGTATATTTCTGCCTTCGCCCGTAGTTTTTGGGCCATAGACAGGTATACCAAACTCGCGCAGTTTGGTATCCAATATACAGCGTAAGGAGAAATCTTACTCCATTTTCACCTCGCCACAAATTGCAGCCGTAGTAAGCCTTACGCTGTCTATTGGAGCCCCGTAACTCCCTAAACTACCTGCCAAATAAAACCTAACACCTAACGCATGCGTAATGTCTACCTGTCAACCGCGATCCCCCGCCGCAATCCCTAATAAAGTATTTAACCCCTAAACCGCCGCTCCCGGACCCCGCCGCCACCTACCTTAAAAGTATGACCCCCTAATGTGATCCCCCTACACCGTCGCCAGCTACATTACATACCCCCTAATGTGAGCTCCTACCCCGCCGCCAGCTATATTAAAATTATTAACCCCTAATCTAATCCCCCTACACCGCCTCCAGCTATATTAAATGTATTAACCCCTAATCTAATCCCTCTATTAGAATAGCCAATAGAATTACAGTTGCTCTTATTCTATTGGCTATTCAAATCAGCCAATAGAATTAAAGTAGCTTGCATCCGATTGGCTGATTTGAATTTGAAGGCTCAAATCAGCCAATAGGAATTCAAGGGACGCCATTTTTAATCGCGTACCTTGAATTCCTATTCAGTGTACGGCGGCGATCGTATGAAGAGGATCAGTTTCAGATGGACGGTCTTCAGGTCCGTGGTCATCGGTCTTCAACTCCTCCGCTCCGCGCCGGCTGGATCCTGGAAGAAGAAGAGGTCGCCGCCTGGAACAGGACCTTCTCCGCCGGTCTTCAGGACAGGTAAGGAGCACTTGGGGGTTAGACTTAGGTTTTTTTAAGGGGGGATTGGGTGGGTTAGAATAGGTATGTGGGTTGTAAATGGGGGGGGGGTGTTGTTTTTTTTACAGGCAAAAGAGCTGATTTCTTTGGGGCATGCCCAACAAAAGGCCCTTTTAAGGGCTGGTAATAGAGCTGTTAACTTTTGCAATTTAGATTAGGGTAGGGATTTTTTTTTATTTTGAGGGGCTTTGTTATTTTATTAGGGGGCTTAGAATAGGTGTAATTAGCTTAAAATTCTTGTAATCTTTTTTTATTTTTTGTAATTTAGTGTTTGTTTTTTTGTAATTTAGTTTAGTGTATTTAATTGTAGTTTAGTTTAGATATTTGTAGTTTATTTAATTTATTGATAGTGTAGGTGTATTTGTCACTTAGGTTAGGATTTATTTTACAGGTAAATTGGTAATTATTTTAACTAGGTAGCTATTAAATAGTTATTTACTATTTAATAGCTATTGTACCTAGTTAAAATAAATACCAAGTTACCTGTAAAATAAATATAAACCCTAAAATAGCTACAATGTAATTATTAATTATATTGTAGCTATCTTAGGGTTTATTTTATAGGTAAGTATTTAGTTTTAAATAGGAATATTTTAATTAATAATATTAATATTATATTTATTTTAATAAGAATTTAGTTAGGGGTGTTAGGGTTAGATAGGGTTAATATAGTTAATATTTATAATCTAATAACTATATTAACTATATTACCCTAATATAATTAGGGTTAATATATATAATATAATAACTATATTAACTATATTAACCCTAATATAATTAGGGTTAATATAGTTAATATAGGTGGCGGCGGTGTAGGGGGGTCAGATTAGAGGTTAATCTATTTAATATAGGTGGCAGCGTTGTAGGGGGATTAGATTAGGGGTTAATACATTTATTATAGGTGGCGGCGGTGTAGGGGGATTAGATTAGGGGGTAATACATTTATTATAGGTGGCGGCGGTGTAGGGGGATTAGATTAGGGGGTAATACATTTATTATAGGTGGAGGCGGTGTAGGGGGATTAGATTAGGGGGTAATACATTTATTATAGGTGGAGGCGGTGTAGGGGGATTAGATTAGGGGGTAATACATTTATTATAGGTGGCGGCGGTGTAGGGGGATTTAGATTAGATGCAAAAGAGCTGATTTCTTTGTGACAATGCCCCGCAAAAAGCCCTTTTAAGGGCTGGTAAAAGAGCTGATTTCTTTGGGGCATGCCCTGCAAAAAGCCCTTTTAAGGGCTGGCAATAGAGCTGTTACTTTGGGGCAATGTCACGCAAAAGGCCCTTTTTAAGGGCTGGTAATAGAGGTGATTACTTTAGGGGCATTCGATTCGATTAGGGGTTAATAATTTTAATATAGCTGGCGGCGGGGTAGGAGCTCACATTAGGGGGTGGTTAATATAGATGGCGGCGGTGTAAGGGGCTCACATTAGGGGGTAGGTAATATAGATGGCGGCGGTGTAAGGGGCTCACATTAGGGGGTAGGTAATATAGATGGCGACGGTGTAAGGGGCTCACATTAGGGGGTAGGTAATATAGATGGCGGCGGTGTAAGGGGCTCACATTAGGGGGTAGGTAATATAGATGGCGGCGGTGTAAGGGGCTCACATTAGGGGGTAATATAGATAAAATAGGTAGCGGCGGTGTAGGGGGCTCACATTAGGGGTAATATAGATAAAATAGGTAGCGGCGGTGTAGGGGGCTCACATTAGGGGGTAATATAGATAAAATAGGTAGCGGCGGTGTAGGGGGCTCACATTAGGGGGTAATATAGATAAAATAGGTAGCGGCGGTGTAAGGGGCTCACATTAGGGGGTAATATAGATAATGTAGGTGGCGGCGGGGTCCGGGAGCGGCGGTTTAGGGGTTAATAACTTTATTAGGTGCGGCTGGGTCCGGGAGCGGCGGTTTAGGGGTTAATACAATTATTATTATTAGGAGAGTGAGGGGGGGTTGCGGATAGAGGAGTATACGTGTCGGGCTATGTTTGGGAGGCGTGTTAGACAGTATGGGTGATTTAATAACTTAGTCAGGTTTTTTATGCAGCGGCAGTTTCTAAAGTGCCGTAAGTCACTGGCGACTCCAGAAATTTGTACTTACGCAGATTTCTGGACATCGCTGGTTTGTCAGACTTACGGCACTTTAGCCTCTGACGGCGCCGTATATGGGATAGCTCGAGTAGCGAGCTGAAACTACGGGCGGCGCAGGTTTCCACGCTTGCGCTGAAACCTGCGCCGTATATCGGATCTCGCCCATGGTGGGTCTGTCCCAGGAACACAAAATAGTTTTTATATTTAGATATTCATAGTCACAACCCATTTGGTCATGGACGTTTGCAAAAGTATTAGCAGACCCATAAAAAAGCATTCACTGCTGTTCGTCATGCAACAATCTACTCCTAAATGCACCATGCTTTACGTTTTTATTATATATATATATATATATATATATATATATATATATATATATATATATATATATATATATATATATATATATATATATATATATAAAAAATTTTTTTTTTAAATAATTTTTATGTAAAATATCATGTATACACACGTCATAAATGATTTGCATTCTCAGTTTAAATATCAGCAACCTGGGCGTGAATGTAAAATAATAGATAATATCTGCATTCACTGGATGTAATGCATTTTATTGTGCTAACATTATGGGGACAGTGTCCCCTTACTCCGACCATTTGAAGGAAGAGGAGACTGTAGCACTAACCTTTCCCTGTGTGCCACACATGTAGTGTAGAAAATGTAATATTCAGGTGACACTTAAAGGGACATGAAACCCCAACTGTTCCTTTCATGATTCAGACAGAGCATGCAATAAACAAATGTCCAATTTACTTTTATTATCAAATGGGCTTCATTCTCTTGATATCCTTTGTTAAAGGAGCAGCAATGCACTACCGGGAGTTATCTGCATACATCGGGTAAACCAATGATAAGAGGCATTTGTGTTCAGCATTGCTTCTCCTGAGCCTACCTAGGTATGCTTTTTAACAAAGGATACTAAGAGAACAAAGCTAATTCTATTATGTAAGTAAATTGGGGGAAACTGTTTAAACTTGCATGCTCTATCCGAATCATGAAAGTTTAGTTGTGACTTTACTGTTTTATTGAGCGGTGAATTATATCTTTATTTATAACATTCTATTTTTTGCAGAAAGAAGACATTGTTATCACTCTTCTTCCAGCGGGTCACTGCCCAGGATCTGTAATGTACGCTTTTATTCTCTTTTTTTTTCAATATGTTTGCATAAGACATGAGTACAGCAGGGAAACACAATAAAAAGGAAGATATACAGTTTTCAATTTGCTTCTATAACCAAATGTACTTTTATCTGTTTGTATCCTTTGTTTTTGGAGCAGTAATTCTCTAATGATTGGTAACTACACACATATGCTTCTTGTCATAGGCTCACCACGTGTTCAGTTAGCTCACACTAGTGCATTGCTGCTCTGGAGCTGACTTTAATTATGTGTTTAATCCCTTTCCAGGGCAGTTATATGCAGGCAATAGAGCAATAATAAAATGTTCTATCGCATTAGAGTGTTTTTTTCTTTTTGCACTTTTATGTCTCTTAAAAATGTAATGGGGAAAAAAATCACATAAGAAAACGTAATGTAGTGATGCAGAAGGTTATGAAGGCCCAACTACAGGAGCTTGTTGCTATATAATAACTTATCAGCCAAGTCTTAATGTTTTTAAAATAAATTAACTTCCTTTTTTGCTGCAGTTAGTTTTCAATAGCCAAACTGCACCCACCCTTTGCCTTATTTGGAGGAGACAGTCTGGGCTTTAGCTCACAGACAACAAGGCAGTCACGGTCATAATGTTAGTATAAAATGCATTGTTTTGCAGTTGTTCTCTGATAAATCCAATTAGGGTAGATGTGTAACAGGGTTAGCCTTGAGTAGACAGCAGGGTACATGTCAAGTTCTGAGAATTAGAAATTGCACAATTTTCAGAGATATATTTACAGGAAAAGGGGGCAAAACAAATAATGACTGTTAATTTCACAGTTGTCTCACTATGCATAACTAAACCAATTTCAGATGCATAAAATAAACAATGCAGTTTCCTGTAGTCAGAAAAAAAAAATCTTTTTACACTGGAAAGAAATTTCTTGAAAATAAAAAAATCTCTTTTTTTTTTCTTCTAGGTTTTTGTTTCAGGGACAGGGTGGGACGGTGCTTTACACAGGGGACTTCAGACTGGCGCAGGGGGAAGTGGCGCGTATGGAGCTGTTGCACTCAGGAAACAGGTGCGCGCAGCAGCTTTGGTTAGGGGCACATTTTGCACAATTTTCTTTGTTTCACCCCAACCACAGCAGCAAGGACAGTTATTAACTTATTAACCTGTTATTGCCAGAGCCTACATATTAAAGGGACAGTAAACTACTGAATACAACTACAATAGAATGGTTACTACTCCCTGTGCTAATAATATTCCTCCTGTGTCTGCAGCTGTCTTCAAAGTCAGTCCCTTCTTTTAACCCTTTACAAGTATCAGTTAGTGAAGCTCTGCATCTTCACACTGGGCGCCGCCATCTTGGATCTTATATTTTTTTTATGTAACTTTTAAAGAGTACAAAAAAACTGCCAAAATGTAACACTTCACTCTCTATTATATGAGCTAAACTGAAGTACAAGACACAGCCGTCAGGCAGGTAACATCACAGATCTGTACAAGTTCACTGCTTCTGTGACATGAGGCAACAATACGTGAGCTACAAGATGGCGGAGCCCAGTATAAAATACAGAGCTTTACCAGCTGGATTCTGTAACAAGTGAAGATAAGAGAACGGCTTTAACGAGAGCCTCAGGTACAGGACGACAAACAATAGAATGGTGAGTAGTAACTATCCTACTGAAAGTGTACTCAGCAGTTAAATAACCCTTTTTAAAGCCATATTTTCTTATATAATCAAAGCTGGAAGTTGTGTATTATTAGCCCACTAGTCCAAGACAAGAGATAGCAGCGGACTATTTGGAAATAATACTTCTTCCTATATGTAACATTTAGTAGACTTGTAACTATTCCCTGACTAGTAACCTTATATTTCCCACTCTTTTGTACAGGTTACTTTAGTATCTATGCACTGTTTAAATATGAAAAAATAAGTGTACGTTTTAGTGTCCATAAAGCGAAAGGTTCCGCCATGTTATAACCTAGTTTCTTTCTTTGCTGAGGCCAATGAGGGGCAGCTATAAATGAGTCGCTAGCCAATCACTTTGTGGAATATCTAGAGCACTTGAGGCATACACCCTATGAAAAGTATGGTGGAACTCATGTTCTGATCTCCGTTGCTGTGGTTTGTTGGCGAAAGATGTTAATGTGTGTACTTAAAGGGCCATTTTAGTGGAAAAATATGCTCTAAATTTGAATGTCAGTTTATCACTAGCAGCCCCTCAATTCTCTATCACCTAGATTACAAGTTTTGCGTTCGGGTTTTAACACTGAAAAATGGTAATTTCAGCGGTAAAAAAGCAACGCAGCCATTACAAGTCTTGTCGGTATAGCTGTACCGCAAGCCTTTTAGCCTATAACGCAACGTCAGTCCCGCACTCGTAAAAATTATTTTTTTTCATGGGACTTCCATAGCGCAGCCATTACGAGTTTTGCGGTGAGGCTAAAAAGCTTGCGTTACAGCCTATAACGACACGATCCATTTCGCAATCTAAGAAAAGTAGTTATGAGTTTTACGCTACAAAACTGTTACATAAAACTCATAACTAAAGTGTTACAAAGTACACTAACACCCATAAACTACCTATTAACCCCTAAACCGAGGCCCTCCCGCATCGCAAATACTATATTAAAGTTATTAACCCCTAATCTGCCGCTCCCGACATCGCCACCACTAATAACATTTATTAACCCATATTCCGCCGCTCCCCAACATCGCCCACACTATTATAAAGATATTAACCCTTCTGCCGCTCCCTGACACACCGCCACTATAATAAACCTATTAACCCCTAAACCACAAGCCTCCCACAACCAAATATACTAAATTAAACTATTAACCCCTAAACCGAAAGCCCCCACATCGCATCAAACTAAATTAAACTAGTAACCCCTAAACCTAACGCCCCCCTAACTTTATATTAACATTACAATTTCCCTATCTTAAATTAAATTTAAACTTACCTGTCAAATTAAAAAAATAAGTTTAAATTAACAATTAAACTAATATAGCTATTAAACTAACTACCAATTAAAGAAAACTACTATAAAAATTACAAAATATCTAATTACAAAAAATACTAAATTACAAAAAATAGCAAACACTAAATTGCGAAAAATAACAAACAAAATTATCAAAAATAAAAAAGAATTACACCTAATCTAATAGCCCTATAAAATAAAAAAAGCCCACCCAAAATAAAAAAAAATCTGTAGCCTACAATAAATTACCAATAGCGCTTAAAAGGGCCTTTTGTAGGCCATTGCACTAAGTTAAACAGCTCTTTTACCTGTAAAAAAACCAAAGACCCCCCAACAGTGAAACCCACCACCCAACCAACCCCCCAAAATAAAAAAAACCTAACTCTAACAAACGCCTAAGCTACCCATTGCCCTGAAAAGGGCATTTGTATGGGCATTGCCCTTTATAAGGGCAATTAGCTCTTTTTTGGGTTTTTTAATTTTTTAAAGGGTATTAGAATAGGAATATTTTCTATTATTTTGGATAATTTCATTTGTTATTTTTTTTGTAATTTGTGTTTTTTATTTTTGTAATGTTAGGTTTTAGTGTAAGGTAGCTTAGGTTTTATTTTTATTTCACAGGTAAATTTGTATTTATTTTAACTAGGTAGTTGGTAAATAGTTAATAACTAGTCTTAAAACCTAAGCTAGCTACACTATAACTATTAGTCATATTGTAGCTATCTTAGATTTTATTTTACAGGTAAGTATGTATTTAGTTAATAACTGTAACTTTAATTTAGCTCTATTTTAATTATGTTAAAGTTAGGGGGTGTTAGGTTTAGGGTTAGGGTTATGGTTAGGTTTAGGGGTTAATAGTTTAATTTAGATTGTTGCAAAGTGGGGGCTGGCGGTTTAGGGGATAATAGGTTTATTTAGTGGTGGTTATGTGGGAGGCCAGAGGTTTAGGGGTTAATAGCTTTTAGTGGCAGCGATGTCGAGGAGTGGCGGAAAAGGGATAAATAGATTTATTATAGTGTGGGCGATGTTGGGGTGCGAGGGAACTAGCGCTGCGGAATCTGTTGGCACTCTACAAATAACCGATAATAATAGTAGGTGTTAATAACTTAAGTATAGTGGCGGCCATATCGGGAGCAGCAGATTAGGGGTTAATAGATTTATTTAGCTGTCAGCGATGTCGAGGGCAGCAGATTAAGGGTGTTTAGACTTAGGGTTTATGTTGGGGTGTTAGGTTTAAACGTTACTTTTTTTCCCTCATAGACATCAATGGGGCTGCGTTACGGAGCTTTTCATTCCGCGATCGCAGGTGTTTTCTAACCCACTCTCCCCATTGATGTCTATGGGGAAAGCATGCACGAGCACGTCAACACAGCGCTTGTATTTCGTGCGATATGGAGCTCAACGCAACCATATTGCTTGCACAATGCGGCTGTTTTAAAACTTGTAATGGCTGCGCTATAGACGGTGAAATAACGCAACTTTTTACATTTGGAGGACATTAAACACAAAATGTAATTTATCATACAGTACGTAATTAGTAATATCTGATGTATTATTTCATTTATATTCAGAAATTACATTTCCTTAAAGGAGGTAAAATAATGGCGCTCATCAATTGCAGTTTAAAGCGTTTTTGAAAACCTAAGTTACAGATTTTGCCTTTGGCCTCTGTAGAGAGTGTGGGACAGAGCACAAATTTTACACAAATGGAAGAGGTAATTAATGCTCCTTTTATTAACATAGAACAACATTGCAACATAATTATTTATTTTTTCCTGCTTTTACTGTAAAATACACCTGAAAACCGTGCTTGATCTACTGCCACCCGGCATCAGTAGTTGCAGAACACAGCTGTCCAACTAAGGCTTCTGATTGGCTCAGCAGCTGTGTCTGTTTGGGACTAGCAGTGCTCTGTGGCTCTCAAGCAGTATTTTAACTTTGTCTTTAGCGGCCCCTTTGTAAGGGATAAAACACATAAAAGTAGATTACGAGTTATGCGCGCTATAGGGAATTTAACGAACGCAACAATAGTTTGAATTGTTTTAACAAACAAAGGCTGCTTGCCGTTTTGATCTTTTTAAAATAAATGACTGGTCCCACCAAGAGCAATAATAGTTCTTAAAGAGACACTGTACAGTAAATTGTGTTCCCCTGTTATGTGCTCCATAGAAAGTACAGTTACAAGGCACATGCAAACTGCTGTAAAAACAATTTTATTTGTAATCGTATACCTTATTTTTTTAACGTTTTTACTTCCCTCGTCTAATTCACAGCTGCAGGCCGGACCTCCTATTGGGGGAGGCTTAGTTTAGCTCCGTGATTTGCTTTTGAGAAGATCCAATAACAAAGCATATTCAAATTAGCCAAAAGCTCACATGCATGGGCACTTGCACCTATCCTTCAGAATAGTTTATTGTGTATAATTACAGCTGTGCACAAGTGGAATTTAAAGCTGCAATTACTGTTCCCTACTGACAGACTGAGGGGGAGCAGTGAACTGTTGTAGTGATAAAAAGTCACAGGTGAGGAGAACAAAAATAACCACAGAAGAATATGATAAATCATATATCCATAAATAAGTTAGCATGCTCATTCTCTCTGGGTTGTGCTTGACTGTGCATGCTTATATTGTTCACATCCTAGAGCTGTTAAACAATTCCTGCACTCCCTTGGGATGGTACCTGATTGAATACCAAGACTATAACAAAATGGTAGGAGGTGGAGGGCAGTATATTTAAAAAAAAAAAAAAAAAAGTTATTTTACCACTGACTCTGCAGCACTTCTGTGTGTATTCTATTATTATAATGTAAATCTCTTTCATGATTCAGATAGAGCATACAATTTCTTTCTAATGACATGGTGAGTCCACGGATCATCATTTAATTTCTGTTGGGAATATCACTCCTGGCCAGCAGGAGGAGGCAAAGAGCACCACAGCAAAGCTGTTAAGTATCACTTCCCTTCCCACAAACCCCAGTCATTCTCTTTGCCTCTAGTGCAAGGAGGAGGTGAGCTATAGCATTCCATAATATTATAAATCTTTTCTTGGAATTTTTCTTTTTTCTATATCTTCTGCTCAGAGAGTTTAGGTACTCTTGGCCTTGCATTGTGATTTTTTTTTTTTCTCCTAAGTGAGTATTTTGTTTGGGAATTGTTGTTCCCTCTCTGTGTCCTCATTTTTATCTTTTGAGGAAGGAAAAAATAGAGGGCGCCACATAGTGCAGATCATAAGGATAGATGAAGGCAACAATTGGATCACAGGAATCCTACTCACACAGTATAAGGCACCAATGTGCAGTATGCGCAGTCCGGAACCACACGTCGTCCGGTAGACCTCCTTTGGAATATGTCGTCAGATGAAGTTCTTCGTCTCACCAGGGAGAGTCCAGGGAAACCCAAAGGAAGGTGTAGTGGGAGCAAATCAGTGTCAGGAAGCTCACACCAAAGATAGTAACTAGTGCTTCAGTGATAGAGTCACTAAAGCACTTATAAGATGCGCCTAAGATGGATGTTAAAAAGGATAAATTGTTAAAGGTAGAATAATAGAAAGATAGAACTTGGAACGTTGTGCTGGCTTTATATTTTTTTCTTCTGTTTTTTTTGTTTTGTTTGTTTTCTCTATCTCAGAAAACTACTGCTATTTCTCTTTTCCCTGGTTGAGAAGTTTAATCGTTTGGTTTTCAGACTGCGGGGGTGCAGTCTCCTGAGAGAGTTATGGCTCATTACATGAGGGCTGTCTCTTCTTTTTGTGTTTTATAAATTAAGCTTCTGTGTAATAGATTTGCATGGCTGCAAATTGGTCTTCCTTGCATTCTTTTTCTAAGTTTTTAACTTTTATCTTTTAGCCTCGGCTGAGGCTTCTTTTGGGAGAAAGATTCTTCAAGCAGTGGTGCCTTCTGTTTAGGTTTCCTATCTTGTCCCTCCCTTATCATCTGTGTTATTGATTCCCAACAGTAATTAATGATGATCCGTGGACTCACCGTGTCATTAGAAAGAAAACAAAATTTATGCTTACTTGATGAATTTATTTATTTCTTGACACAGTGAGTCCATGGCCCTCCCTGTTTTTATAACTAATCCTCAGGTACCTCTGCACCTTGTGTTATTTCCTTTCTCTCCTTTTCCTTCGGTTGAATGACTGGGGGTTATGGAAAGGGAAGTGATACTTAACAGCTTTGCTGTGGTGCTCTTTGCCTCCTCCTGCTGGCCAGGAGTGATATTCCCAACAGTAATTAATGATGATCCGTAGACTCACCATGTCAGGTAAGCATAAATTTTGTTTTTAAAAAAAGTTTCCATGTTATTCATAGTTAGCCATTTTTACACTGTGCTGCATACCTTAATTCATAAGGACTAGGTAGGTTTTATCCCTAAAAGAGGGGCCGAAAACAATACAGTCAGAGCTTTACATCTAATACAATATATTCAGGATAGTGTTGTTCCTACAGTTCTGCTTTCTGCTAATCCGGAAAAACATAATTTTATGTAAGAACTTACCTGATAAATTAATTTCTTTCATATTGGCAAGAGTCCATGAGCTAGTGACGTATGGGATAAGCAATCCTACCAGGAGGGGCAAATTTTCCCAAAATTCAAAATGCCTATAAATACACCCCTCACCACACCCGCTATAGAGGGTGAAATAACGCAACTGTTGTCCCTATAGCGCGCATAACTCGTAATCTACCTTTATGTGTTTTATCTCTTGCAAAGGGGCTAAAGACAAAGTTAAAATACTGCTTGAGAGCCACAGGGAAATATAGCTAAGTAGTGGGGTGAAAAATAAGGAGTAAAAAAGCATACAAAAAGAGGAACTGGAAATAAAATTGTGCTTTTATACAAAAATCATAACCACCATAAAAAGGGTGGGCCTCATGGACTCTTGCCAATATGAAAGAAATTAATTTATCAGGTAAGTTCTTACATAAATTATGTTTTGTTTCATGTAATTGGCAAGAGTCCATGAGCTAGTGACGTATGGGATAGAAATACCCAAGATGTGGGAGACCACAGAAGAGTCACTAGAAAGGGAGGGATAAAATAAAAACAGCTATTTCCGCTGAAAAAATAAAATCCACAAAAAAACATAATTTATGTAAGAACTTACCTGATAAATTCATTTCTTTCATATTAACAAGAGTCCATGAGCTAGTGACGTATGGGATATACATTCCTACCAGGAGGGGCAAAGTTTCCCAAACCTTAAAATGCCTATAAATACACCCCTCACCACACCCACAAATCAGTTTAACGAATAGCCAAGAAGTGGGGTGATAAGAAAAAAAGTGCGAAGCATATAAAATAAGGAATTGGAATAATTGTGCTTTATACAAAAAAATCATAACCACCACAAAAAAGGGTGGGCCTCATGGACTCTTGTTAATATGAAAGAAATGAATTTATCAGGTAAGTTCTTACATAAATTATGTTTTCTTTCATGTAATTAACAAGAGTCCATGAGCTAGTGACGTATGGGATAATGACTACCCAAGATGTGGATCTTTCCACACAAGAGTCACTAGAGAGGGAGGGATAAAATAAAGACAGCCAATTCCTGCTGAAAATAATCCACACCCAAAATAAAGTTTAACGAAAAACATAAGCAGAAGATTCAAACTGAAACCGCTGCCTGAAGAACTTTTCTACCAAAAACTGCTTCAGAAGAAGAAAATACATCAAAATGGTAGAATTTAGTAAAAGTATGCAAAGAGGACCAAGTTGCTGCTTTGCAGATCTGGTCAACCGAAGCTTCATTCCTAAACGCCCAGGAAGTAGATACTGACCTAGTAGAATGAGCTGTAATTCTCTGAGGCGGAATTTTACCCGACTCAACATAGGCAAGATGAATTAAAGATTTCAACCAAGATGCCAAAGAAATGGCAGAAGCTTTCTGGCCTTTCCTAGAACCGGAAAAGATAACAAATAGACTAGAAGTCTTACGGAAAGATTTCGTAGCTTCAACATAATATTTCAAAGCTCTAACAACATCCAAAGAATGCAACGATTTCTCCTTAGAATTCTTAGGATTAGGACATAATGAAGGAACCACAATTTCTCTACTAATGTTGTTGGAATTCACAACTTTAGGTAAAAATTCAAAAGAAGTTCGCAACACCGCCTTATCCTGATGAAAAATCAGAAAAGGAGACTCACAAGAAAGAGCAGATAATTCAGAAACTCTTCTAGCAGAAGAGATGGCCAAAAGGAACAAAACTTTCCAAGAAAGTAATTTAATGTCCAATGAATGCATAGGTTCAAACGGAGGAGCTTGAAGAGCTCCCAGAACCAAATTCAAACTCCAAGGAGGAGAAATTGACTTAATGACAGGTTTTATACGAACCAAAGCTTGTACAAAACAATGAATATCAGGAAGAATAGCAATCTTTCTGTGAAAAAGAACAGAAAGAGCGGAGATTTGTCCTTTCAAAGAACTTGCGGACAAACCCTTATCTAAACCATCCTGAAGAAACTGTAAAATTCTCGGTATTCTAAAAGAATGCCAAGAAAAATGATGAGAAAGACACCAAGAAATATAAGTCTTCCAGACTCTATAATATATCTCTCGAGATACAGATTTACGAGCCTGTAACATAGTATTAATCACGGAGTCAGAGAAACCTCTTTGACCAAGAATCAAGCGTTCAATCTCCATACCTTTAAATTTAAGGATTTCAGATCCGGATGGAAAAAAGGACCTTGCGACAGAAGGTCTGGTCTTAACGGAAGAGTCCATGGTTGGCAAGATGCCATCCGGACAAGATCCGCATACCAAAACCTGTGAGGCCATGCCGGAGCTATTAGCAGAACAAACGAGCATTCCCTCAGAATCTTGGAGATTACTCTTGGAAGAAGAACTAGAGGCGGAAAGATATAGGCAGGATGATACTTCCAAGGAAGTGATAATGCATCCACTGCCTCCGCCTGAGGATCCCGGGATCTGGACAGATACCTGGGAAGTTTCTTGTTTAGATGAGAGGCCATCAGATCTATCTCTGGGAGCCCCCACATTTGAACAATCTGAAGAAATACCTCTGGGTGAAGAGACCATTCGCCCGGATGCAACGTTTGGCGACTGAGATAATCCGCTTCCCAATTGTCTACACCTGGGATATGAACCGCAGAGATTAGACAGGAGCTGGATTCCGCCCAAACCAAAATTCGAGATACTTCTTTCATAGCCAGAGGACTGTGAGTCCCTCCTTGATGATTGATGTATGCCACAGTTGTGACATTGTCTGTCTGAAAACAAATGAACGATTCTCTCTTCAGAAGAGGCCAAAACTGAAGAGCTCTGAAAATTGCACGGAGTTCCAAAATATTGATCGGTAATCTCACCTCCTGAGATTACCAAACTCCTTGTGCCGTCAGAGATCCCCACACAGCTCCCCAACCTGTGAGACTTGCATCTGTTGAAATTACAGTCCAGGTCGGAAGAACAAAAGAAGCCCCCTGAATTAAACGAAGGTGATCTGTCCACCACGTTAGAGAGTGTCGAACAATCGGTTTTAAAGATATTAATTGATATATCTTCGTGTAATCCCTGCACCATTGGTTCAGCATACAGAGCTGAAGAGGTCGCATGTGAAAACGAGCAAAGGGGATCGCGTCCGATGCAGCAGTCATAAGACCTAGAATTTCCATGCATAAGGCTACCGAAGGGAATGATTGAGACTGAAGGTTTCGACAAGCTGTAATCAATTTTAGACGTCTCTTGTCTGTTAAAGACAGAGTCATGGACACTGAATCTATCTGGAAACCCAGAAAGGTTACCCTTGTTTGAGGAATCAAAGAACTTTTTGGTAAATTGATCCTCCAACCATGATCTTGAAGAAACAACACAAGTCGATTCGTATGAGACTCTGCTAAATGTAAAGACTGAGCAAGTACCAAGATATCGTCCAAATAAGGAAATACCACAATACCCTGTTCTCTGATTACAGACAGAAGGGCACCGAGAATCTTTGTGAAAATTCTTGGAGCTGTAGCAAGGCCAAACGGTAGAGCCACAAATTGGTAATGCTTGTCTAGAAAAGAGAATCTCAGGAACTGATAATGATCTGGATGAATCGGAATATGCAGATATGCATCCTGTAAATCTATTGTGGACATATAATTCCCTTGCTGAACAAAAGGCAATATAGTCCTTACAGTTACCATCTTGAACGTTGGTATCCTTACATAACGATTCAATAATTTTAGATCCAGAACTGGTCTGAAGGAATTCTCCTTCTTTGGTACAATGAAGAGATTTGAATAAAACCCCATCCCCTGTTCCGGAACTGGAACTGGCATAATTACTCCAGCCAACTCTAGATCTGAAACACAATTCAGAAATGCTTGAGCTTTCGCTGGATTTACTGGGACACGGGAAAGAAAAAATCTCTTTGCAGGAGGTCTCATCTTGAAACCAATTCTGTACCCTTCTGAAACAATGTTCTGAATCCAAAGATTGTGAACAGAATTGATCCAAATTTCTTTGAAAAAACGTAACCTGCCCCCTACCAGCTGAACTGGAATGAGGGCCGTACCTTCATGTGAACTTAGAAGCAGGCTTTGCCTTTCTAGCAGGCTTGGATTTATTCCAGACTGGAGATGGTTTCCAAACTGAAACTGCTCCTGAGGACGAAGGATCAGGCTTTTGTTCTTTGTTGAAACGAAAGGAACGAAAACGATTGTTAGCCCTGTTTTTACCTTTAGATTTTTTATCCTGTGGTAAAAAAGTTCCTTTCCCACCAGTAACAGTTGAAATAATAGAATCCAACTGAGAACCAAATAATTTGTTTCCCTGGAAAGAAATGGAAAGTAGAGTTGATTTAGAAGCCATATCAGCATTCCAAGTCTTAAGCCATAAAGCTCTTCTGGCTAAGATAGCCAGAGACATAAACCTAACATCAACTCTAATAATATCAAAAATGGCATCACAGATAAAATTATTAGCATGCTGGAGAAGAATAATAATATCATGAGAATCACGATTTGTTACTTGTTGCGCTAGAGTTTCCAACCAAAAAGTTGAAGCTGCAGCAACATCAGCCAATGATATAGCAGGTCTAAGAAGATTACCTGAACACAGATAAGCTTTTCTTAGAAAAGATTCAATCTTTCTATCTAAAGGATCCTTAAACGAGGTACCATCTGACGTAGGAATGGTAGTACGTTTAGCAAGGGTAGAAATAGCCCCATCAACTTTAGGGATTTTGTCCCAAAATTCTAACCTGTCAGGCGGAACAGGATATAATTGCTTAAAACGTTTAGAGGGAGTAAATGAATTACCCAATTTATCCCATTCTTTGGAAATTACTGCAGAAATAGCATTAGGAACAGGAAAAACTTCTGGAATAACCGCAGGAGCTTTAAAAACCTTATCCAAACGTATAGAATTAGTATCAAGAGGACTAGAATCCTCTATTTCTAAAGCAATTAGTACTTCTTTAAGTAAAGAGCGAATAAATTCCATCTTAAATAAATATGAAGATTTATCAGCATCAATCTCTGAGATAGAATCCTCTGAACCAGAAGAGTCCAAAGAATCAGAATGATGGTGTTCATTTAAAAATTCATCTGTAGAGAGAGAAGATTTAAAAGACTTTTTACGTTTACTAGAAGGAGAAATAACAGACAAAGCCTTCTTTATGGATTCAGAAACAAAATCTCTTATGTTATCAGGAACATTCTGCACCTTAGATGTTGAGGGAACTGCAACAGGCAATGGTACATTACTAAAGGAAATATTATCTGCTTTAACAAGTTTGTCATGACAATTATTACAAACAACAGCTGGAGGAATAGCTACCAAAAGTTTACAGCAGATACACTTAGCTTTGGTAGATCCAGCAGGCAGTGGTTTTCCTGTAGTATCTTCTGGCTCAGATGCAACGTGAGACATCTTGCAATATGTAAGAGAAAAAACAACACATAAAGCAAAATAGATCAAATTCCTTATAAGACAGTTTCAGGAATGGGAAAGAATGCCAAATATCAGGCTTCTAGCAACCAGAAGCAAATGAAAAATGAGACTGAAATAATGTGGAGACAAAAGCGACGCCCATATTTTTTAGCGCCAAGTAAGACGCCCACATTATTTGGCGCCTAAAAGCTTTTGGCGCCAAAAATGACGCCACATCCGGAACGCCGACATTTTTGGCGCAAAATAACGTCAAAAAATGACGCAACTTCCGGCGACACGTATGACGCCGGAAACGGAAAAGAATTTTTGCGCCAAAAAAGTCCGCGCCAAGAATGACGCAATAAAATGAAGCATTTTCAGCCCCCGCGAGCCTAACAGCCCACAGGGAAAAAAGTCAAATTTTTGAGGTAAGAAAAATATGATAATTCAATGCATAATCCCAAATATGAAACTGACTGTCTGAAAATAAGGAAAGTTGAACATTCTGAGTCAAGGCAAATAAATGTTTGAATACATATATTTAGAACTTTATAAATAAAGTGCCCAACCATAGCTTAGAGTGTCACAGAAAATAAGACTTACTTACCCCAGGACACTCATCTACATGTTTGTAGAAAGCCAAACCAGTACTGAAACGAGAATCAGTAGAGGTAATGGTAAATATAAGAGTATATCGTCGATCTGAAAAGGGAGGTAAGAGATGAATCTCTACGACCGATAACAGAGAACCTTATGAAATAGACCCCGTAGAAGGAGATCACTGCATTCAATAGGCAATACTCTCTTCACATCCCTCTGACATTCACTGCACGCTGAGAGGAAAACCGGGCTCCAACTTGCTGCGGAGCGCATATCAACGTAGAATCTAGCACAAACTTACTTCACCACCTCCCTTGGAGGCAAAGTTTGTAAAAACTGATTTGTGGGTGTGGTGAGGGGTGTATTTATAGGCATTTTAAGGTTTGGGAAACTTTGCCCCTCCTGGTAGGAATGTATATCCCATACGTCACTAGCTCATGGACTCTTGTTAATTACATGAAAGAAAATAAGTCTTTCTCATAAATTGCACATACATTTCAAGAAAAAAACTTAAATCATAAGCAGAAAAATCAAACTGAGACAGCTGCCTGAAGAACTTTTCTACCAAAGACTGCTTCAGAGGAAGCAAATACATCAAAATGGTAAAATTTAGTAAATGTGTGCATAGAAGACCAAGTTGCTGCTTTGAAAATCTGATAAACCGAAGCTTCATTCTTAAAAGCCCAAGAAGTGGCGACTGATCTAGTCGAATGAGCTGTAATTCTCTGAAGCTGAGACTGTCCCGCCTCCAAATAAGCCTTGTGAATCAAAAGCTTTAGCCAAGAGGCTTTCTGACCTTTCCTAGGACCAGAAAAAAACAACAAATAGACTAGAAGTCTTCCTGAAATCTTTAGTAGCTTCGACATAATATTTCAAAGCTCTTACAACATCCAAAGAATGTAAAGATCTTTCAAGATAATTCTTAGGATTAGGACACAAGGAAGGAACTTCCTTAGGAAGAAATTTAAACGAAGTCCGCAAAACAGCCTTATCCTGATGGAAAATCAGAAAAGGAGACTCACAAGAGAGAGCAGAAAATTCAGAAACTCTTCTAGCTAAAGAGATATCCAAAAGAAACAACACTTTCCAAGAAAGTAGTTTAATATCCAAAGAATACATAGACTCAAAAGGAGGAGCCTGAAAAGCCCTCAAAACCAAATTAAGACTCCAAGGAGGGGAGATTGATTTAATAGCAGGCTTGATACGAACCAAAGCCTGAACAAAACAGTGAATATCGGGAAGTTTAGCGATATTTCTATGAAATAAAAAAGGGCAGAGATTTGTCCCTTCAATGTACTTGCAGACAAACCTTTATCCAAACCATCCTGAAGAAACTGTAAAATTCTAGGAATTATAAAAGAATGCCAAGAGAATTTATGAGAAAAACACTATGAAATATAGGTTTTCCAAACCCGATAATAAATATTCCTTGAAGCAGACTTACCAGCCTGTAGCATAGTATTAATCACTGAGTCAGAGAGACCTCTATGACTAAGTATCTAAGCGTTCAATTTCCATACCTTCAAATTTGAGATCCTGATGGAAAAACGTCCCTTGAGACAGAAGGTATGGCCTTAAAGGAAATGGCCAAGGTTGGCAACTGGACATAGAAACATAGATATTGACGGCAGATAAGAGCCATAGGCCCAGCAAGTCTGCCCGACCTTACCTAACAGTATAAACTTATCTAGTTCGTAGGATAGCCCTATGCTTGTCCCATGCATTTTTAAAGTCCCCCACAGTGTTTGTTGCTACTACCTCTTGAGGAAGTTTATTCCATAAATCAATCACTCTTTCTGTAAAGAAGTGCTTCCTCAAATTACTCCTGAATCTACTACCCTTTAGCTTGAGCTCATGACCCCTTGTTCTTGAATTTTCCATTTTATGTAAAATACCCACAGCCTCAGTTTTACTAAACCCTTTAATGTACTTGAAAGTTGCTATCATATCACCTCTTTCCCTTCTTTCCTCTAAGCTATACATATTTAGGTCATTGAGCCTATCCTGGTAAGTTTTATTTTTTAGACCATGTACCATTTTGGTAGCCCTCCTTTGCACAGATTCAAGTTTGTTAATATCCTTCTGAAGATATGGTCTCCAGAACTGCACACAATACTCAAGATGAGGCCTAACTAATGATCTATAAAGTGGCATAAGAACCTTACTATTTCTGCTGCAAATACCTCTACCAATACATCCAAGCATTCTGCTAGCCTTACTCGCTGCATTACTACATTGTTTACTAAGTTTTAAATCATCTGAAATAATAATTCCCAAGTCCTGTTCCTCGTCTGTAACAGTCAGTAAAGTGTCATTGAGTCTGTAATTAACATTTGGATTTTTCTTCCCTAAATGCATTATTTTACACTTTGCTGTGTTAAACTTTAGATCCCAGTCGTTTGTCCAATCCTCCAATTGTTGTATATCACTTCTCATTTTGTCTACCCCCCCTGGAACATCCACTCTGTTGCAAATTTTTGTATCCTCTGCAAAGAGACATACTTTCCCCTGTAGCCCTTTGCTGATATCGCAGATAAATATGTTAAACAAAACAGGCCCCAGAACTGACCCCTGAGGAACACCACTAGTAACAGCCCCCTCTGCTGAATGAACTCCTTTTACTAAGACACTTTGTTTTCTGTCCTTAAGCCAGCATTCCACCCAGTTCACAATTTTTGAATCTAGACCAAGGAGATATAGTTTGTGAATAAGTTTATTGTGTGGGACGGTGTCAAATGCTTTGCTGAAATCTAGATATGCTACATCAACTGCTCCTCCCTTGTCTAATACTTTTGTTACATAATCAAAGAAGTCAAGACATGATCTCCCTGAAGTAAAACCATGCTGATTTTGGTCCTCTAAATTGTTTGTCTTTATGTAAGTCATAATTCTTTCTTTTAAGAGGCTTTCCATTAATTTCCCTACTACTGAAGTTAAACTAACTGGCCTGTAGTTGCCAGATTCTTCTCTACTGCCCTTTTTATGAAGGGGTATTACATTTGCTATTCTCCAATCATCTGGGACAGCTCCTGTTAATAGTGACTGATTAAACAGATCAGTTAATGGGACAGTTAGCACTGATCGAAGTTCTTTTAAAACCCTTGGATGAATATTATCAGGACCCACTGCCTTTGTAACATTTATTTTTGATAATGCTAACAAAACCTCATCCTCTGTAAAAAGATTACTGTTAAGCTTGTTTCTATTTTGCGTAGCATCCCTTAATGTAGACATTGTATCTTCACATCCAGACAAGATCAGCATACCAAAACCTGTGAGGCCATGCGGGTGCTATCAGAACACACATGTGATTGTTTCAATATGATCTTGGAGATCACCCTTGGAAGAAGAACTAGAGGCGGAAAAATGTAAGCAGGTTGGTAAAACCAAGGAACTGCTAACGCATCCACCATCTCCGCCTGAGGATCCTTGGACCTGGAAAGGTACCTGGGAAGCCATCAGATCTATTTCGGGAGACCCCACATCTGTACAATATGACAAAATACATCTGGATGGAGAGACCACTCCCCTGGATGTAAAGACTGATGACTGAGATAATCCGCTTCCCAATTGTCTACACCTGGGACATGTATCGCAGAAATTAGACAGGAGTTGGATTCTGCCCAAGATATTATCCGAGATACTTCTTTCGTTGCTAAAGGATTGTGAGTCCCCCCTTGATGATTGACATATGCCACAGTTGTAATATTGTCTGTCTGAAAACGAATGAATGATTCTCTCTTCAATAGAGGCCAAGCCTGAAGAGCCCTGAAAATAGCACAGAGATCCAAAATATTGATTGGTAACCTCGCCTCTTGAGGATTCCAAACTCCTTGTGCTGTCAGAGACCCCCAGACAGCTCCCCAACTTGTGAGACTTACATCTGTTGAAATCACAGTCCAGGGAGGACGAACAAAAGAGGCCCCTTGAAGAATCCAATGACGGTCCAACCACTAGGACAGAGAGAGTTGAATGATGGGATTTAAGTATATCAACTGTGATATCCGAGTATAATCCCTGCAACATTGATTCAGCATGCAAAGCTGCAGAGGTCTCATGAAAACGAGCAAAGGGGATCAAGTCCGATGCTGCAGTCATGAGACCTAAAACTTCCATGCCCTGAAGGGAATGATCGAGACTGAAGGTTTGACAGGCAGAAACCAATTTAATTTGTCTCTTGTCTGTTAAAGACAGAGTCATGGACACTGAATCTATCTGGAAACCTAAAAAGGTGACCCTTGTCTGAGGAATCAAGAAACTCTTTGGTAAATTGATCCTCCAAAGATGTCTTTGAAAGAACAACACTAGTTGATTCGTGTGAGATTCTGCTAAATGTAAAGACTGAGCTAGTACCAAGATATCATCCAAATAAGGAAACACTGCAATACCCTGCTCTCTGATTACAGGTAGAAGGGCACCGATAACTTTTTCGAAAAGATTCTTGGAGCTGTTGCTAAGCCAAATGGAAGAGCAACAAATTGGTAATGCTTGTCTAGAAAAGAGAATCTCAGAAACCAATAGTGGTCTGAATGAATCGGAATGTGAAAATGCGCATCCTGTAAGTCTATTGAGGACATGTAATGACCTTGCTGAACAAAAGGCAGAATAGTCCTTATAGTCACCATCTTGAAAGTTGGGACTCTTACAAATTGATTCAAATCTTTCAGACCAGTTCTGGATCTGAAGTAATTTTCCAAAGCACGTTATTACAGCGGTAATGGAAAAAGGACTGGGAGAGATTGTAAAGTTAAAAACACATTTTTATTCCATACTTGTGTTAAAATAAATTGGACAGGCACAGCAAACAAACCTACATCACAACTGACGCGTTTCCCGCCTCACAGGCAGTTCATCAGAGCTGAAAAATGAGTGTTACTAATAGCTGTTAAATTCAGGGAGAACAGACTATCTAGCCTATCACTGCTTGACAGCTAGCAGAAGATTTTAACCTATTAACCTCTGTACCCTCAAAGTAACAATTCAACCAGTGCTGGTATTTTCAAAAATAGAAAAAACATAATTTATGCTTACCTGATAAATTTATTTCTCTTGTAGTGTATCCAGTCCACGGATCATCCATTACTTATGGGATATTCTCCTTCCCAACAGGAAGCTGCAAGAGGATCACCCACAGCAGAGCTGCTATATAGCTCCTCCCCTAACTGTCATATCCAGTCATTCGACCGAAAACAAACAGAGAAAGGAGAAACCATAGGGTGCAGTGGTGACTGTAGTTTAATTAAAATTTAGACCTGCCTTAAAAGGACAGGGCGGGCCGTGGACTGGATACACTCCAAGAGAAATAAATTTATCAGGTAAGCATAAATTATGTTTTCTCTTGTTAAGTGTATCCAGTCCACGGATCATCCATTACTTATGGGATACCAATACCAAAGCTAAAGTACACGGATGATGGGAGGGACAAGGCAGGAACTTAAACGGAAGGAACCACTGCCTGTAGAACCTTTCTCCCAAAAACAGCCTCCGAAGAAGCAAAAGTATCAAATTTGGAAAAAGTGTGAAGCGAAGACCAAGTCGCGGCCTTGCAAATCTGTTCAACCGAGGCCTCATTTTTAAAGGCCCAGGTGGAAGCCACAGCTCTAGTAGAATGAGCTGTAATCCTTTCAGGGGGCTGCTGTCCAGCAGTCTCATAGGCTAGGCGTATTATGCTCCGAAGCCAAAAGGAAAAAGAGGTTGCCGAAGCTTTTTGACCTCTCCTCTGTCCAGAGTAAACGGCAAACAGGGTAGATGTTTGACGAAAATCTTTAGTAGCTTGTAAGTAAAACTTCAAGGCACGGACTACGTCCAGATTATGTAAAAGACGTTCCTTCTTTGAAGAAGGATTAGGACACAATGATGGAACAACAATCTCTTGATTGATATTCTTGTTACAAACCACCTTAGGTAAAAAAACCAGGTTTGGTACGCAGGACTACCTTATCTGCATGAAAAATCAGATTAGGAGAATCACATTGTAAGGCAGATAGCTCAGAGACTCTCCGAGCCGAGGAAATAGCCATCAAAAACAGAACTTTCCAAGATAAAAGTTTAATATCAATGGAATGAAGGGGTTCCAACGGAACTCCTTGAAGAACTTTAAGAACCAAGTTTAAGCTCCACGGGGGAGCAACAGGTTTAAACACAGGCTTAATTCTAACCAAAGCCTGGCAAAATGCCTGGACGCCTGGAACCTCTGCCAGAAGCTTGTGCAAAAGAATAGACAGAGCAGAAATCTGTCCCTTTAAGGAACTAGCTGATAATCCTTTGTCCAAGCCCTCTTGGAGAAAAGACAATATTCAAGGAATCCTAACCTTACTCCATGAGTAATTCTTGGATTCACACCAATAAAGTATATATTTACTCCATATCTTGTGGTAGATTTTCCTGGTAACAGGCTTTCGTGCCTGTATTAAAGTATCAATGACTGACTCGGAGAAGCCACACTTTGATAGAATCAAGCGTTCAATCTCCATGCAGTCAGTCTCAGAGAAATTAGATTTGGATGATTGAAAGGACCTTGTATCAGAAGGTCCTGTCTTAGAGGCAGAGTCCATGGTGGAAAGGATGACATGTCCACTAGGTCTGCATACCAAGTCCTGCGTGGCCACGCAGGTGCTATCAGAATCACTGATGCTCTCTCCTGTTTGATTTTGGCAATCAGTCGAGGGAGCAGAGGAAACGGTGGAAACACATAGGCCAGGTTGAAGAACCAAGGTGCTGCTAGAGCATCTATCAGCGTCGTTTCTGGGTCCCTGGACCTGGACCCGTAACAAGGAAGCTTGGCGTTCTGGCGAGACGTCATGAGATCCAACTCTGGTTTGCCCCAACGATGAATCAACTGAGCAAACACCTCCGGATGGAGTTCCCACTCCCCCGGATGGAAAGTCTGACGACTTAGAAAATCCGCCTCCCAGTTCTCCACGCCTGGGATATGGATTGCTGACAGGTGGCAAGAGTGGTACTCTGCCCAGCGAATTATATTTGAGACTTCTAACATCGCTAGGGAACTCCTGGTTCCCCCTTGATGGTTTATCTAAGCCACAGTCGTGATGTTGTCCGACTGAAATCTGATGAACCTCAGTGTTGCTAACTGAGGCCAAGCCAGAAGAGCATTGAATATCGCTCTTAACTCCAGAATATTTATTGGAAGGAGTTTCTCCTCCTGAGTCCACGATCCCTGTGCCTTCAGGGAATTCCAGACTGCACCCCAACCTAGAAGGCTGGCATCTGTTGTTACAATTGTCCAATCTGGCCTGCGAAAGGTCATACCCTTGGACAGGTGTACCCTAGACAACCACCAGAGAAGAGAATCTCTGGTCTCTTGATCCAGATTTAGCAGAGGGGACAAATCTGTGTAATCCCCATTCCACTGACTCAGCATGCATAATTGCAGCAGTCTGAGATGAAGGCGCGCAAATGGCACTATGTCCATTGCCGCTACCATTAAGCCGATTACCTCCATACACTGAGCTACCGAAAGGGCGCGGAATGGAGTGAAGAACACGGCAAGCATTTAGAAGTTTTGATAACCTGGACTCCGTCAGGTAAATTTTCATTTCTACAGAATCTATAAGAGTCCCTAAGAAGGAGACTCTTGTGAGTGGGGATAGAGAACTCTTTTCCTAGTTCACTTTCCACCCGTGCGACCTCAGAAATGCCAGAACTATCTCTGTATGAGACTTGGCAACTTGAAAGCTTGACGCCTGTATCAGGATGTTGTCTAGACATGGAGCCACCGCTATGCCTCGCGGTCTTAGAACCGCAAGAAGTGAGCCCAGAACCTTTGTAAACATTCTCTGGGCTGTAGCCAACCCGAAGGGAAGAGCTACAAATTGGTAATGCCTGTCTAGAAAGGCAAACCTTAGAAACCGATGATGATCTTTGTGAATCGGTATGTGAAGGTAGGCATCCTTTAAGTCCACTGTGGTCATGTACTGACCTTCTTGGATCATGGGTAGGATGGTCCGAATAGTTTCCATTTTGAAAGATGGAGCTCTGAGGAATTTGTTTAAGATCTTTAGATCCAAAATTGGTCTGAAGGTTCCCTCTTTTTTGGGAACCACAAACAGATTAGAATAAAAACCCTGTCCTTGTTCCGTCCGCGGAACTGGATGGATCACTCCCATAACTAGGAGGTCTTGCACACAGCGTAGGAATGCCTCTTTCTTTATCTGTTTTGCAGATAGCCTTGAAAGATGAAATCTCCCTTGTGGAGGGGAAGCTTTGAAGTCCAGAAGATATCCCTGAGATATGATCTCCAACGCCCAGGGATCCTGAACATCTCTTGCCCACGCCTGGGTGAAGAGAGAAAGTCTGCCCCCTACTAGATCCGTCGCCGGATAGGGGGCCGTTCCTTCATGCTGTCTTAGAGGCAGCAGCAGGCTTTCTGGCCTGCTTGCCTTTGTTCCAGGACTGGTTAGGTTTCCAGGCCTGCTTAGATTGAGCAAAAGTTCCTTCTTGTTTTGAAGCGGAGGAAGTTGATGCTGCACCTGCCTTGAAATTTCGAAAGGCACGAAAATTAGACTGTTTGGCCTTTGCTTTGGCCCTGTCCTGAGGAAGGGTGTGACCCTTACCTCCAGTAATGTCAGCAATAATTTCCTTCAAACCAGGCCCGAATAAGGTCTGCCCCTTGAAAGGAATGTTGAGTAATTTAGACTTCGAAGTCACGTCAGCTGACAAGGATTTAAGCCATAGCGCCCTACGCTCTTGGATGGCGAATCCAGAATTCTTAGCCGTTAGTTTAGTCAAATGAACAATGGCATCAGAAACAAATGAGTTAGCTAGCTTAAGTGTTCCAAGCTTGTCAATAATTTCAGTCAATGGAGCTGTATGGATGGCCTCTTCAAGGGCCTCAAACCAGAATGCCGCCGCGGCCGTGACAGGCGCAATGCATGCAAGGGGCTGTAAAATAAAACCTTGTTGAATAAACATTTTCTTAAGGTAACCCTCAAATTTTTTTATCCATTGGATCTGAAAAAGCACAACTGTCCTCAACCGGGATAGTAGGACGCTTTGCTAAAGTAGAAACTGCTCCCTCCACCTTAGGGACCGTCTGCCATAAGTCCTGTGTAGTGGCGTCTATTGGAAACATTTTTCTAAATATAGGAGGTGGGGAAAAGGGCAAACCCGGTCTATCCCACTCCTTGCTAATAATTTCTGTAAGCCTTTTAGGTATAGGAAAAACATCAGTACACACCGGTACCACATAGTATTTATCCAGCCTACACAATTTCTCTGGTACTGCAACTGTGTTACAGTCATTCAGAGCAGCTAATACCTCCCCAAGCAACACACGGAGGTTCTCAAGCTTAACTTTAAAATTAGAAATCTCTGAATCAGGATTCCCCGAATCAGAGATGTCACCCACAGACTGAAGCTCTCCGTCCTCATGATCTGCATATTGTGACGCAGTATCAGACATGGCCCTTACAGCATCTGCACGCTCTGTATTTCTCCTAACCCCAGAGCAATTGCGCTTGCCTCTTAATTCAGGCAACCTGGATAATACCTCTGACAGGGTATTATTCATGATTGCAGCCATGTCCTGCAAGGTAATCGCTATGGGCGTCCCTGATGTAATTGGCGCCATATTAGCGTGCATCCCCTGAGCGGGAGGCGAAGGGTCTGACACGTGGGGAGAGTTAGTCGGCATAACTTCCCCCTCGTCAGAATCTTCTGGTGATATTTCTTTTATAGTTAAAGACTGATCTTTACTGTTTAAGGTGAAATCAATACATTTAGTACACATTCTCCTATGGGGCTCCACCATGGCTTTCAAACATAATGAACAAGTAGTTTCCTCTGTGTCAGACATGTTTAAACAGACTAGCATTGAGACTAGCAAGCTTGGAAAACACTTTAAACAAGTTTACAAGCAATATAAAAAATGTTACTGCTCCTTTTAAGAAACACAAATTTTGTCAAAATTTGAAATAACAGTGAAAAAAGGCATTTACACTAACGAAATTTTTACAGTGTATGTAATAAGTTAGCAGAGCATTGCACCCACTTGCAAATGGATGATTAACCCCTTAATACCCAAATAATAATAAGACAAAAACGTTTTTTTTTTGTTTTTTTTTTCCAAACAGTCGCAACAACTGCCACAGCTCTACTGTGGCTTTTTACCTCCCTCAAAACGACTTTGAAGCCTTTTGAGCCCTCCAGAGATGTCCTGGATCATGCAGGAAGAAGCTGGATGTCTGTGTCTGTAATTTTTGCTGTGCAAAAAAACGCTAAAATAGGCCCCTCCCACTCATATTACAACAGTGGAAAGCCTAAGGAAACTGTTTCTAGGCCAAATTCAAGCCAGCCATGTGGAAAAAAACTAGGCCCCAATAAGTTTTATCACCAAATACATCTAAAAACGATTAAACATGCCAGCAAACGTTTTATATTACATTTTTATAAGAGTATGCATCTCTATTAATAAGCCTGATACCAGTCGCTGTCACTGCATTTAAGGCTTTACTTACATTAGTTTGGTATCAGCAGCATTTTCTAGCAAATTCCATCCCTAGAAAAATATTAACTGCACATACCTTATTGCAGGAAAACCTGCTCGCCATTCCCTCTCTGAAGTTACCTCACTCCTCAGAATATGTGAGAACAGCCATGGATCTTAGTTACTTCTGCTAAGATCATAGAAAACGCAGGCAGATTCTTCTTCTAAATACTGCCTGAGATAAACAGTACACTCCGGCACCATTTAAAAATAACAAACTTTTGATTGAAGAATAAACTAAGTATAAAACACCACACTCCTCTTACGACCTCCATCTTGGTTGAGGCTTGCAAGAGAATGACTGGATATGACAGTTAGGGGAGGAGCTATATAGCAGCTCTGCTGTGGGTGATCCTCTTGCAGCTTCCTGTTGGGAAGGAGAATATCCCATAAGTAATGGATGATCCGTGGACTGGATACACTTAACAAGAGAAAACACTCATTACAATTACATGCTATAAAAACATTGATACAAAATTAGAAAGTAACAATAAAAAGCTAGGATCAACAGGAACCCGATATTATGATATTTTGTTTAGAACATTAAAAAGTCAAAAGTATATTTTTTCTCAAGCCGAAAGCGAATGCTGCAACATGTAGCTAATTCAATATAAAAGTTAAATGCAAACGATACATATTCACAGCAAATGCAAATAGAGCTAACGGCACCTCCTGTCTTTGATGTTAAACACAGAATACCAAATAATAAACATCTTTAGTTATTTAAAGGCATATTATTGAAAGCAAAACTATGGATCTTAAATAGAGAAGAACAGACAAAGTTTTTAAGAAATATATTGTATTATTTCAATTGACACAAAGAGCTATAATGTACATATAGACATTTCCAGATATAGTTATACAAAGTGATTAGCTGTCTATAAAAAGTTTTATGTCACTAATCTTATTCATTCCTATGGGGGAGATGGTTCTAAGTGTATAAATCCAATAGACTTCTCTTTTACTGAGAGCCTTGTACCTATCTCCTCCCCTTATATTTAGCTTAACCTGTTCAATACCTTGAAATTTGAAATACTTAAACTTATCATTATGTTCAAAGAAATGTTTAGTTACTGGTATTTTCGGCACCTCCGCCTCCAGAGATAATAAGTGTTCTCTTAATCTATCCTTGAGACCCCTAGAGGGGAGTCCCACATACTGAAAATTGCAGCAAGTGCAAGTGATAAGATAAACAATAAAAGTCGAATTACAATTAATACGTTCTCTTAAGTTATAAATCTTTCCTGTATTGGAAGACTGGAAGGTATCACCAACTAAAGCAAATTCACAGCTCTTACACGGTCTACCACCACATTTGTAAAAACCTACTTTACTTGATAGCCAATTTTGAGTCTTACTAGCCATAGTACTTACTGTAATATTGGATTTTGGACTAAAGTTTTTATTAATTCTATCACCAATTGTGTCAGATCTACATGAAATAAATTTACAGTTCTTTGATACTACTTTAAGGTCCTCATCTCTCTCCAATAAAGGTCTGGATGAATCGGAATGTGAAAATGCGCATCCTGTATGTCTATTGAGGACATGTAATGACCTTGCTGAACAAAAGGCAGAATAGTCCTTATAGTCACCATCTTGAAAGTTGGGACTCTTACAAATTGATTCAAAAACTTCAGATCCAGACCTGGCCTGAAAGAATTTTCCTTCTTCGGGAAAATTAATAGATTTGAATAAAAACCCAGACCCTGTTCCAGAATTGGATCTGGTACAATTACTCCTGAAAGCTCTAGATCTGAAACACACTTCAGAAAGGCCTGAGCTTTCACAGGATTTGTTGGAACGTGAGAGAGAGAAAATATTCTCACAGGAGGTCTTAATCTGAAACCTATTCAATACCCCTGAGAGACAATATTCTGAATCCAATGATTCAGAATGGAACCTGCCCAAATTTCTTGAAATAATTTCAGTCTGCCCCCCACCAGCAGAACTGGATTGAGGGGCGCACCTTCATGCAGTCTTGGCGGCTGGCTTTGGTTTCTTATAAGGCTTGGATTTATTCCAACTCGAGGATGGCTTCCAATTGGAGCCAGAGTCCTTAGGGGAAGGAGTGGTTTTCTGTTCTCTATTTTGACGAAAGGAACGAAACCGATTCGAAGCTCTAGATTTGCCCTTAGACTTTTTATCTTGAGGCAAAAAAACTCCCCCCCCCCCCCTCAGTAATAGTGGAAATAATAGAATCCAACTGGGAATCAAACAAATTATTACCATGGAATGATAGAGATGGTAACCTAGATTTAGATACCATGTCAGCATTCCATAGATTTAACATTTATCTTGATATCAAAAATAGCATCACAGATAAAATGATTAGCATGTTAAAGCAAACGAACAATGCTATGCAAATCAGAGTCTTTTTCCCATTGTGCTAAGCTATCCAACCAAAAAGTTGATGCAGCTGCAACATCAGCCTTAGAAATGGCAGGTCTTAGAATATAGCCAGAAGGCAAATAAGCTTTCCTTAGATAAGATTCAGTTTTCCTATCTAAAGGATCCTTAAAAGAAGTACGATCTTATAGGAATGAGACCATAGGAATAATAGTAAGTTTAGCAAGAGTAGAAATAGCCCCATCAACCTTAGGGACTTTTTTTCCCAAAACTCTAATTTAGCCACTGGCAAAGGTTACAACTTTTTAAACCTTGAAGAAGGAACAAAAGAAGTACCAGGCTTAGACCATTCCTTAGCAATCACATCAGAAATAGCATCAGGAACAGGAAAAACCTCAGGAGTAGTCACAGGAGGTTTATAGACAGAATTTAAACGTTTATTGCATTTATTATCAAGAGGATCAGACTCCTCAATATCCAAAGTTATCAACACTTTTTAACAAAGAACGAATATACTCAATCTTAAAAAGATAATATGATTTATCAGTGTCAATGAGGCCCATTTATCAAGCTCCGTATGGAGCTTGTGGGCCTGTGTTTCTGGCGAGTCTTCAGAAATTCTCGCGCCAAGAATGACGCAATAAATATCAGCATTTTGCACCCTTGTAAGCCTAATTTGCCCGCAAGTTTCAAAGAAAAAACAAGTCAAATTGAAAAAAAGACTATACCCCAGGTAAGACAAACTTCCTAAAACATGATTCCCATAACGAAACTTCCAGACTGCAAAGGGAAATTCACATAGACCTGACTCATGGCAAATATAAGTAAAATACATATATTTAAAACTTTAAACATAAATCGCCAAACCATAACTGAGAGTGTCTTAAATAATGATACATACTTACCGAAAGACACCCATCCACATACAGTATAGTAGATAGCCAAACCAGTAGTGAAAGCTATCAGCAGGTAATGGTATATAATCCCTATATCGTCGCTCTGAAAAGGGAGGAAGGAGATGAATCCCTACGACCGATAACAGAGAACCCTTGAAAAGATTTCCCGCGAGGGAAACCATAAAATCAAACAGGCAATACTCTCTTCACATCCCTCTGACAAACACTGTATTCTGAGAGGAATTGGGCTTCAGAATGCTTAGAAGAGCTTATCACAGAAGAAATCATAAAAATCAAGCACAAACTAACTTCACCACCTCCATAGGAGGCAAAGTTTGTAAAACTGAATTGTGGGTGTGGTGAGGGGTGTATTTATAGGCATTTTGAGATTTGGGAAACTTTGCCCCTCCTGGTAGGATTGTATATACCAAACGTCACTAGCTCATGGACTATTGCCAATTACATGGTGGGGGGAAGCAGAGTATAAGTAGACAGGAGGTTTAAGTGGTAATACAAATGTAACAAAATCAATCTTAATATGTAAATTGAAGCTTCCTGCCGCAGATTCAGAGCAGAGAACAAGTAACAACTAACAGTAATTGTAATAGGGTATACAATTAAGTATAAGTAGTTCTGATCTGCGTTGGAAATACTAGTTCTGCTGAATTGAAATGGTTAACTAAGTGATATAAAATAATATTTCAACATCATTCACACTATTATCTTTAGGAATATATATCAAAAAAGAGAAAAAAGAGTGGTCATTCATACAAGTGGCTTGACCTCAAATTAAAAACACTTAAACCAGGATAAATAATAGAGTTCCCATTTAAAGGGACACTATACCCAAACATTTTCTTTCATGATTAAGGTAGAGAATATAATTTTAAACAACATTCCAATTTACTTCTATTACCTAATTTACTTTATTCTTTAGATATACTTTAATGAAGAAATAGCAAGGTACACAGTGAACCAATCACAGGAGGCATCTATGTGCAGCTACCAATCAGCAGCTACTAAGCATATCTAGATATGCTTTTCAGCAAAGAGTATCAAGAGAATAAAGCAAAATAGATAATACAAGTAAATTAGAAAGTTGTTTATAATTGTATGCTCTTTCTAAATCATGAAAGAAAAAATTTGGGTTTCATGTCCCTTTAGGTTATTGATACTTATCTAGTGTAATATTATAACAGCTAGCAGAAAAAATATATCAATATTGACTAAGCCCTTACGATCCGAGGGCTTAGATTAAGTTATCTTTATAATTTCACAAAAAACTCTTCCTCAGAGGGGGTGCAGTCTGCCGCCATTGTAAAATATTTAAGGATCCATTAATCCCTCCTCACAATGTGATTGGAACAACGCTCCATCGGGTTGCTATAATATTTCTCTGTCACTCAGAGTTCAAGGCCAATAGTAAGTGTCTATTAAGCACGACTGCCTACGTCAGGGTCAGTGTAACACTGCGGTAGGACAATATTGCTTGACATTGAATTGTCATAGGTTACTTTTCAATGTCTCTCTTAGGTATACATCCAATCAAAAAGTCTCTCCAATTCACAATACTTGACGTCTCACCGACTTTCACCATTGGTTGATCATGTTTACATTTTATCACTGACTTTCTCACCAGTAACAGCTGTATATACTAGGTTACGATAGTGAATTGAGATTGTACAATGTCAATCAGGTATATAAAGTGTACAGGGAGTGCAGAATTATTAGGCAAGTTGTATTTTTGAGGATTAATTTTATTATTGAACAACAACCATGTTCTCAATGAACCCAAAAAACTCATTAATATCAAAGCTGAATAGTTTTGGAAGTAGTTTTTAGTTTGTTTTTAGTTATAGCTATTTTAGGGGGATATCTGTGTGTGCAGGTGACTATTACTGTGCATAATTATTAGGCAACTTAACAAAAAACAAATATATACCCATTTCAATTATTTATTTTTACCAGTGAAACCAATATAACATCTCAACATTCACAAATATACATTTCTGACATTCAAAAACAAAACAAAAACAAATCAGTGACCAATATAGCCACCTTTCTTTGCAAGGACACTCAAAAGCCTGCCATCCATGGATTCTGTCAGTGTTTTGATCTGTTCACCATCAACATTGCGTGCAGCAGCAACCACAGCCTCCCAGACACTGTTCAGAGAGGTGTACTGTTTTCCCTCCTTGTAAATCTCACATTTGATGATGGACCACAGGTTCTCAATGGGGTTCAGATCAGGTGAACAAGGAGGCCATGTCATTAGATTTTCTTCTTTTATACCCTTTCTTGCCAGCCACGCTGTGGAGTACTTGGACGCGTGTGATGGAGCATTGTCCTGCATGAAAATCATGTTTTTCTTGAAGGATGCAGACTTCTTCCTGTACCACTGCTTGAAGAAGGTGTCTTCCAGAAACTGGCAGTAGGACTGGGAGTTGAGCTTGACTCCATCCTCAACCCGAAAAGGCCCCACAAGCTCATCTTTGATGATACCAGCCCAAACCAGTACTCCACCTCCACCTTGCTGGCGTCTGAGTCGGACTGGAGCTCTCTGCCCTTTACCAATCCAGCCACGGGCCCATCCATCTGGCCCATCAAGACTCACTCTCATTTCATCGGTCCATAAAACCTTAGAAAAATCAGTCTTGAGATATTTCTTGGCCCAGTCTTGACGTTTCAGCTTGTGTGTCTTGTTCAGTGGTGGTCGTCTTTCAGCCTTTCTTACCTTGGCCATGTCTCTGAGTATTGCACACCTTGTGCTTTTGGGCACTCCAGTGATGTTGCAGCTCTGAAATATGGCCAAACTGGCGGCAAGTGGCATCTTGGCAGCTGCACGCTTGACTTTTCTCAGTTCATGGGCAGTTATTTTGCGCTTGGTTTTTCCACACGCTTCTTGCGACCCTGTTGACTATTTTGAATGAAACGCTTGATTGTTCGATGATCACGCTTCAGAAGCTTTGCAATTTTAAGAGTGCTGCATCCCTCTGCAAGATATCTCACTATTTTTTACTTTTCTGAGCCTGTCAAGTCCTTCTTTTGACCCATTTTGCCAAAGGAAAGGAAGTTGCCTAATAATTATGCACACCTGATATAGGGTGTTGATGTCATTAGACCACACCCCTTCTCATTACAGAGATGCACATCACCTAATATGCTTAATTGGTAGTAGTCTTTCAAGCCTATACAGCTTGGAGTAAGACAACATGCATAAAGAGGATGATGTGGTCAAAATACTCATTTGCCTAATAATTCTGCACTCCCTGTATATACTAGTGGATACATATAATCACTTAGTGTAATTGTGTCATTCAGAATAGAAAGTTGAAAATATCTGCAATTCATTATGTCGGCATCAATAATTTAAATAAACATTGGTGACATGTCACGAACTTGCACTATTTAGACAATCGTATATATATTATGTCACTAGCTGATTTCACCAGTGACAACTATATACTTTGTTACATAGGATTATATGTTATCGATCACTTATAGGATGAATAGTCAATAGAAGGTCTCTGTAAATCATGATGCCTGTATCGGCATTAATATCATAAGGAAGCGTATGAGAGGCAACTGACATGTCAAAGATTTACACTATTAAAGTGTCATATTTACATTGTATCGCTCAGTGTTATTACCAGTAACAGATACATACTTTGTTACAAAGGTAAATTAAATTGTACATTACCGGGCAAATAAAAAAGATGTACAAATAAATACAAGTAGCAGTTCCAAAATGATAATGTATTTAATTAAAGAATGCCAACCTGTCTTTATGAATATGAATGATAATCAGCACGCATGGTGACTTCATATTAATAATATATAGAAACAAAAAGTTTGCAGGGGTATACTCAGAAATAGTAGCATATATTATACGTCATAAAGACGAATATCAATACAGTTAAAATAAACCATCACTGTTAGTCAGCATTTCTGAGTACAAAGATGGTCAAAAATATTATGTCCAAAAATGATGATGATAGTATAATATTCTTTTAATGATATGTCATAAGTTTATGTATCGTATATATAAAAATACCATGAAGTGTGCTGTCATAAGTGATAAAATATAAGCATGGACATTTGTATTGACCCCTGGTAATCAATTATTTCAAGAAAAAGACAGAATACACAGACATGTTCCATAATTTAATATGTATGCGATTCCTGACAGATGAATAATAGAAAACACGCACATTGCTCATATTGATTACATCATGGATCTTACGACATTTATCAAAATTCAATTTTTACTTCGGTTTTGAATAATGAAAAAACATAATTTATGTAAGAACTTACCTGATAAATTCATTTCTTTCATATTAACAAGAGTCCATGAGCTAGTGACGTATGGGATATACATTCCTACCAGGAGGGGCAAAGTTTCCCAAACCTTAAAATGCCTATAAATACACCCCTCACCACACCCACAAATCAGTTTAACGAATAGCCAAGAAGTGGGGTGATAAGAAAAAAAGTGCGAAGCATATAAAATAAGGAATTGGAATAATTGTGCTTTATACAAAAAAATCATAACCACCACAAAAAAGGGTGGGCCTCATGGACTCTTGTTAATATGAAAGAAATGAATTTATCAGGTAAGTTCTTACATAAATTATGTTTTCTTTCATGTAATTAACAAGAGTCCATGAGCTAGTGACGTATGGGATAATGACTACCCAAGATGTGGATCTTTCCACACAAGAGTCACTAGAGAGGGAGGGATAAAATAAAGACAGCCAATTCCTGCTGAAAATAATCCACACCCAAAATAAAGTTTAACAAAAAACATAAGCAGAAGATTCAAACTGAAACCGCTGCCTGAAGAACTTTTCTACCAAAAACTGCTTCAGAAGAAGAAAATACATCAAAATGGTAGAATTTAGAAAAAGTATGCAAAGAGGACCAAGTTGCTGCTTTGCAGATCTGGTCAACCGAAGCTTCATTCCTAAACGCCCAGGAAGTAGAAACTGACCTAGTAGAATGAGCTGTAATTCTTTGAGGCGGAATTTTACCCGACTCAACATAGGCAAGATGAATTAAAGATTTCAACCAAGATGCCAAAGAAATGGCAGAAGCTTTCTGGCCTTTCCTAGAACCGGAAAAGATAACAAATAGACTAGAAGTCTTACGGAAAGATTTCGTAGCTTCAACATAATATTTCAAAGCTCTAACAACATCCAAAGAATGCAATGATTTCTCCTTAGAATTCTTAGGATTAGGACATAATGAAGGAACCACAATTTCTCTACTAATGTTGTTGGAATTCACAACTTTAGGTAAAAATTCAAAAGAAGTTCGCAACACCGCCTTATCCTGATGAAAAATCAGAAAAGGAGACTCACACGAAAGAGCAGATAATTCAGAAACTCTTCTAGCAGAAGAGATGGCCAAAAGGAACAAAACTTTCCAAGAAAGTAATTTAATGTCCAATGAATGCATAGGTTCAAACGGAGGAGCTTGAAGAGCTCCCAAAACCAAATTCAAACTCCATGGAGGAGAAATTGACTTAATGACAGGTTTTATACGAACCAAAGCTTGTACAAAACAATGAATATCAGGAAGAATAGCAATCTTTCTGTGAAAAAGAACAGAAAGAGCGGAGATTTGTCCTTTCAAAGAACTCGCGGACAAACCCTTATCTAAACCATCCTGAAGAAACTGTAAAATTCTCGGTATTCTAAAAGAATGCCAAGAAAAATGATGAGAAAGACACCAAGAAATATAAGTCTTCCAGACTCTATAATATATCTCTCGAGATACAGATTTACGAGCCTGTAACATAGTATTAATCACGGAGTCAGAGAAACCTCTATGACCAAGAATCAAGCGTTCAATCTCCATACCTTTAAATTTAAGGATTTCAGATCCGGATGGAAAAAGGACCTTGAGACAGAAGGTCTGGTCTTAACGGAAGAGTCCATGGTTGGCAAGATGCCATCCGGACAAGATCCGCATACCAAAACCTGTGAGGCCATGCCGGAGCTATTAGCAGAACAAACGAGCATTCCCTCAGAATCTTGGAGATTACTCTTGGAAGAAGAACTAGAGGCGGAAAGATATAGGCAGGATGATATTTCCAAGGAAGTGATAATGCATCCACTGCCTCCGCCTGAGGATCCCGGGATCTGGACAGATACCTGGGAAGTTTCTTGTTTAGATGAGAGGCCATCAGATCTATCTCTGGGAGCCCCCACATTTGAACAATCTGAAGAAAAACCTCTGGGTGAAGAGACCATTCGCCCGGATGCAACGTTTGGCGACTGAGATAATCCGCTTCCCAATTGTCTACACCTGGGATATGAACCGCAGAGATTAGACAGGAGCTGGATTCCGCCCAAACCAAAATTCGAGATACTTCTTTCATAGCCAGAGGACTGTGAGTCCCTCCTTGATGATTGATGTATGCCACAGTTGTGACATTGTCTGTCTGAAAACAAATGAACGATTCTCTCTTCAGAAGAGGCCAAAACTGAAGAGCTCTGAAAACTGCACGGAGTTCCAAGATATTGATCGGTAATCTCACCTCCTGAGATTCCCAAACTCCTTGTGCCGTCAGAGATCCCCACACAGCTCCCCAACCTGTGAGACTTGCATCTGTTGAAATTACAGTCCAGGTCGGAAGAACAAAAGAAGCCCCCTGAATTAAACGATGGTGATCTGTCCACCACGTTAGAGAGTGCCGAACAATCGGTTTTAAAGATATTAATTGATATATCTTCGTGTAATCCCTGCACCATTGGTTCAGCATACAGAGCTGAAGAGGTCGCATGTGAAAACGAGCAAAGGGGATCGCGTCCGATGCAGCAGTCATAAGACCTAGAATTTCCATGCATAAGGCTACCGAAGGGAATGATTGAGACTGAAGGTTTCGACAGGCTGTAATCAATTTTAGACGTCTCTTGTCTGTTAAAGACAAAGTCATGGACACTGAATCTATCTGGAAACCCAGAAAGGTTACCCTTGTTTGAGGAATCAAAGAACTTTTTGGTAAATTGATCCTCCAACCATGATCTTGAAGAAACAACACAAGACGATTCGTATGAGACTCTGCTAAATGTAAAGACGGAGCAAGTACCAAGATATCGTCCAAATAAGGAAATACCACAATACCCTGTTCTCTGATTACAGACAGAAGGGCACCGAGAATCTTTGTGAAAATTCTTGGAGCTGTAGCAAGGCCAAACGGTAGAGCCACAAATTGGTAATGCTTGTCTAGAAAAGAGAATCTCAGGAACTGATAATGATCTGGATGAATCGGAATATGCAGATATGCATCCTGTAAATCTATTGTGGACATATAATTCCCTTGCTGAACAAAAGGCAATATAGTCCTTACAGTTACCATCTTGAACGTTGGTATCCTTACATAACGATTCAATAATTTTAGATCCAGAACTGGTCTGAAGGAATTCTCCTTCTTTGGTACAATGAAGAGATTTGAATAAAACCCCATCCCCTGTTCCGGAACTGGAACTGGCATAATTACTCCAGCCAACTCTAGATCTGAAACACAATTCAGAAATGCTTGAGCTTTCACTGGATTTACTGGGACATGGGAAAGAAAAAATCTCTTTGCAGGAGGTCTCATCTTGAAACCAATTCTGTACCCTTCTGAAACAATGTTCTGAATCCAAAGATTGTGAACAGAACTGATCCAAATTTCTTTGAAAAAACGTAACCTGCCCCCTACCAGCTGAACTGGAATGAGGGCCGTACCTTCATGTGAACTTAGAAGCAGGCTTTGCCTTTCTAGCAGGCTTGGATTTATTCCAGACTGGAGATGGTTTCCAAACTGAAACTGCTCCTGAGGACGAAGGATCAGGCTTTTGTTCTTTGTTGAAACGAAAGGAACGAAAACGATTGTTAGCCCTGTTTTTACCTTTAGACTTTTTATCCTGTGGTAAAAAAGTTCCTTTCCCACCAGTAACAGTTGAAATAATAGAATCCAACTGAGAACCAAATAATTTGTTTCCCTGGAAAGAAATGGAAAGTAGAGTTGATTTAGAAGCCATATCAGCATTCCAAGTCTTAAGCCATAAAGCTCTTCTGGCTAAGATAGCCAGAGACATAAATCTAACATCAACTCTAATAATATCAAAAATGGCATCACAGATGAAATTATTAGCATGCTGGAGAAGAATAATAATATCATGAGAATCACGATTTGTTACTTGTTGCGCTAGAGTTTCCAACCAAAAAGTTGAAGCTGCAGCAACATCAGCCAATGATATAGCAGGTCTAAGAAGATTACCTGAACATAGATAAGCTTTTCTTAGAAAAGATTCAATTTTTCTATCTAAAGGATCCTTAAACGAGGTACCATCTGATGTAGGAATGGTAGTGCGTTTAGCAAGGGTAGAAATAGCCCCATCAACTTTAGGGATTTTGTCCCAAAATTCTAATCTGTCAGGCGGAACAGGATATAATTGCTTAAAACGTTTAGAAGGAGTAAATGCCCAATCTATCCCATTCCTTAGCAATTACTGCAGAAATAGCATTAGGAACAGGAAAGACTTCCGGAATAACCGCAGGAGCTTTAAAAACCTTATCCAAACGTATAGAATTAGTATCAAGAGGACTAGAATCCTCTATTTCTAAAGCAATTAGTACTTCTTTAAGTAAAGAGCGAATAAATTCCATCTTAAATAAATATGAAGATTTATCAGCATCAATCTCTGAGACAGAATCCTCTGAACCAGAAGAGTCCAAAGAATCAGAATGATGGTGTTCATTTAAAAATTCATCTGTAGAGAGAGAAGATTTAAAAGACTTTTTACGTTTACTAGAAGGAGAAATAACAGACAAAGCCTTCTTTATGGATTCAGAAACAAAATCTCTTATGTTATCAGGAACATTCTGCACCTTAGATGTTGAGGGAACTGCAACAGGCAATGGTACATCACTAAAGGAAATATTATCTGCATTAACAAGTTTGTCATGACATTTAATACAAACAACAGCTGGAGGAATAGCTACCAAAAGTTTACAGCAGATACACTTAGCTTTGGTAGATCCAGCAGGCAGAGGTTTTCCTGTAGTATCTTCTGGCTCAGATGCAACGTGAGACATCTTGCAATATGTAAGAGAAAAAACAACATATAAAGCAAAATAGATCAAATTCCTTATAAGACAGTTTCAGGAATGGGAAAAAAATGCCAAACATCAAGCTTCTAGCAACCAGAAGCAAATGAAAAATGAGACTGAAATAATGTGGAGACAAAAGCGACGCCCATATTTTTTGGCGCCAAATAAGACGCCCACATTATTTGGCGCCTAAATGCTTTTGGCGCCAAAAATGACGCCACATCCGGAACGCCGACATCTTTGGCGCAAAATAACGTCAAAAAAATGACGCAACTTCCGGCGACACGTATGACGCCGGAAACGGAAATGAATTTTTGCGCCAAAAAAGTCTGCGCCAAGAATGACGCAATAAAATGAAGCATTTTCAGCCCCCGCGAGCCTAACAGCCCACAGGGAAAAAAGTCAAATTTTTGAGGTAAGAAAAATATGATAATTAAAGCATAATCCCAAATATGAAACTGACTGTCTGGAAATAAGGAAAGTTGAACATTCTGAGTCAAGGCAAATAAATGTTTGAATACATATATTTAGAACTTTATAAATAAAGTGCCCAACCATAGCTTAGAGTGTCACAGAAAATAAGACTTACTTACCCCAGGACACTCATCTACATGTTTGTAGAAAGCCAAACCAGTACTGAAACGAGAATCAGTAGAGGAAATGGTAAATATAAGAGTATATCGTCGATCTGAAAAGGGAGGTAAGAGATGAATCTCTACGACCGATAACAGAGAACCTTATGAAATAGACCCCGTAGAAGGAGATCACTGCATTCAATAGGCAATACTCTCCTCACATCCCTCTGACATTCACTGCACGCTGAGAGGAAAACCGGGCTCCAACTTGCTGCGGAGCGCATATCAACGTAGAATCTAGCACAAACTTACTTCACCACCTCCCTTGGAGGCAAAGTTTGTAAAACTGATTTGTGGGTGTGGTGAGGGGTGTATTTATAGGCATTTTAAGGTTTGGGAAACTTTGCCCCTCCTGGTAGGAATGTATATCCCATACGTCACTAGCTCATGGACTCTTGTTAATTACATGAAAGAAATATGATAGTGCATCTATATCATGTTCATTTGTAAATTGGATAGTGTTATTATACTATATTAAAATGAGACAACACAAAATATGAATATTTTGTAATGTGATCAGTGAAACTGACAGGTATTGAATAGAACATGGTGTCATGTATAGGTAAAAAAGATTTACACATTCCAGTTGGGACCATAAAATCTACTTAGTGAATATGCAAAATTATGACAGCATTGCAACAGTGCTCACACATTCATATTTGCATATTGTAATAGAAGGGGTATAGGGGTACTGAGATGTTTAAATGAATTGTCTATGGATATGGATATCTATGGATATTATCCAGGATACCAAGATAATATAATGAATATAAGTACAGAATTGTTAAGTATGGGTGGGTGTGTGGGAAATAAGAATATACTGAACAAGTGCAGAAAAACAAAAAATTGAACAAGTGCGATACTCTCTTCACATCCCTCTGACAAACACTGTACTCTGAGAGGAATTGGGCTTCAGAATTCTTAGAAGTGCTTATCACAGAAGAAATCGTAAAAATCAATCACAAGGGGGGCGGAGCCTACACTCAATGCGGCAGGACGTGTTTTAATGAAGCTCTCCGAGCCAGAAGCTATTTCTATAAGTTTTAAATAGTAATTCCTAATATTTCTCTTGCTGAAGCAACTACTTATTGCAACCTGCAGCTATACTCTAAGAGTGGAAACTTTGACAGTTGTCCTGCCTATGCTCGTTGGGGCAGCTACGTGACAAACTTCTTCTCCAGTCTAACAGCCATCCTAACAAATATCTATACCTACGCAGTTGGTCCAGTCACAGAAGAAGTCCCCGTAAGGGAGCCTGTATGTAGGTCTGGGGCTGCCGCAATATTGCCCCCCCCCCCCCCCCCCGAATATCGGGGTTACGATATCCTGGAATAGGATAGCATCTGTACCCTTACTAGCCAGAGCCGCCATTATTCGCTCTTGCCATGGAGAGAGCACTAGAAGAGGCACTGCTAGCGCTGCTAAACGAGCACCATCGAAAACTACACAAGCTGTTTGATGACTGCTTCGGAGTGGCAGAAAGATCCGGGGAGATTCCTGAAGCGATAGCGCAACCCACCCCCTCTTCCGGTGAGCTTTTTTTTTTTTAATATGTTTATTTATTTTTCCATCAGTATCAATATAACTGTAACAGAGCTCATTTGCTCATATTTTGCACCACACAGGGTAAGAAAGAAAATTTTTTCCAATCATGTATACAGAAATAGAAAGATAAATATCTAGCATTTATGCCTAGATAATAACCAGGTTCCGTGCCCATTACCTTATGGACATCACACAGTAAATAAACATTGTAAGTAGGCTAAAAAAAAAAAGAAGGAAGAAAAAAAACCAAAATGCTGTGTTGCGTCTAGATACAATTATTACATTTTGTTCTCATTAACCAGATCAGAAAAAAGAAAAAAAAGAGAAAGAAAAACAGAGAAAAAAAAAAAAAAAAGCCACCTCCTCCTCCACCACGCCACGTAAAGGTGTCTTATAATCTAAGAGTCCCCCAATTTTTCAAAGCCAGGATACTGGAAATAGTTCTCTTAATATCAAACCTTCAAAGTAGTCTGTTTTGTGGAATGCCTTAGTAAGTATATATTGCATGGGAAGTGTATATGTCTGGATAATATTTTCCCATTTATTGAAAAAGCGTTGGGTTGGTTTATTGTGTAGGTTTGACACATTATATTGTTCGAATATGATCTGTTGTCTTACTGCTTCTAGGAAAATCTTAAAAGGTATTGTTCTGGTCTGCTTCCAATTTCTTAGAATTAAATTCCGACCTATAAGTATAATAGTATTGACCAAATCATAGTTCTGGGCTGTTATGTTTAGAAAAAAAATGTTTATAGGTTCCAGGACTAAATGTTCAGGGCAAAATTTATTTAGCCAAAAGTTAACCTTCTGCCAAAATTGCCTTATTTTGGGGCATAACCAGAAACAATGCATCAGATCGGCCCTAGGCATTGAGCATTTGTGACATATTCCCGAGCTTTCTGAAGACCATGCTGCCAATCTTTTTGGCGAAATATAGGCATTGTTAAGTAATTTTAGAAAAGATTTGTGCCAAGAGGAACGGAGGGGGGCTTTAATCAGCCATTGAATACCCTTCTTAATGTGATCCCCATTAAGTTCTGGGAAATGTTTTGCCCAATAACCTATATATTGTTCATTATTTAATTGACCTTGTTTTGCCAATAAAATTTTGTATAATAATGATATTGAGTGCTTTCCTTGCTTGTATATATTGATATAGTCTCCAATTTGTTTAAAACCTACTGGCCAATTCCCTAACTTAGCTTTCTTGTTAGCAAAGTGGCGTAGCTGAAGATATGCGAAAAAGCTCTCCTTCTTGGGGAGATCAAATTCTCTAGCAATACTCTCAAAGGTTCTTAAATTAAACCTTTGGTCAAAGACTTGTAGAAATTTGTCAAATCCTTTATCCGCCCATTCTTTAAATACCTGATAGTCGCATGCGGCTATAAACTCGGGGTTCCCTCTGATCGGAAGATAGGGGGAAATAGAAAAATTAATTTTAAGATATTTACATGTCATTTGCCATGCTTTAATCACATTGTATATACTGATAAACCTTTTGGTGCTGTCTGGGAGTTCTATAAGAGTGCAATGTAAAATTGCTTTACATGCAAACGGATATATTAAGCTCTCTTCCAGAGTTAAGTTAGTTAGTACCTCGGTTGACAGAAGCCAATCCACCGCATTCCGAGCCAAGATGGCCATGTTATATAATCTAATGTCCGGGAAAGCTAGCCCCCCATGTTCCCTCAGTTGTGACAATTTTTTAATGGCTATCATGTGTCGCGACTTGCTCCAAATAAATTTAGCACATAATTGATTGAATATTTTAATGTCTTTTAACTTAATGAATAATGGTAAATTATTCATAATATAAATTATCTGAGGGAATAGGATAGATTTAATCATAGCTATTCTAGCAGACAAGGAAATAGGGAGTAGTGCCCATCTTTGCAACTTGCTTTTAAGTCGTGAGAAGAAGGGCGTAAAGTTAAGTCTATACCAACAATTAGGATCTTTATGTAACATGATTCCTAGATATCTAATCTGCGTAACCTCTCTTAGCTCATATTGTGTCTTGCTATCCATGTTTTTATATATCCATAGAATCTCTGATTTAAGCGTATTGACTTTATAGCCCGAAATGCTACTAAATAAATCTAATGCCTTGAACGCAGTGGGGATATTTCTATGTGTTTGTTGAAAATAGAGAAGTAGATCATCAGCATATAAGGCAAGCACAAACTTCTGAGATCCAATCTTTATTCCCTCCAATTCTTGTCTGAGATAAATTGCTAGTGGCTCAATGGCCACATTAAATAGGAGGGGTGATAAGGGACACCCCTGGCGCGTTCCCTTCTCTAATCTGAAAAAATCTGATTGAGTATTGTTAACCAGTATCGAAGAAATGGGGTAGTTGTATATAGCTTTAATGAATTCAATCAATTTACCTGAGAAGCCAAACTTTTCAAGGGAAGTATACAAATGTTCCCATATTATAGAGTCAAATGCCTTCTCCGCGTCGACCACAACCATAGCAAGATCATCATGGTACGCTGGTTTTTCCTTATGCAATTTGTTCCAAAAATATTCTATTAGCATATATGTTTTGCGAATGTTTTTTGTTGGTGATCTATCATACATAAAACCGGCCTGATCTTGATGTATAATTTTACATAATATTTCCTTCAAACGATTTGCAATTATTACTGTTAATAGTTTATAGTCTGTATTCAACAGAGAGATAGGTCTGTATGACCCTGGATCTGATAAGATTTTGTCTTTTTTTGGGATAAGGGTTATGGTCGACGCAGAGAAAAATCGGGACATTATTTTCCCATCTATAAAATATGAGTTAAATAAACAAGTCAGTATGGGTGCTATATCTGTCTTCAACATTCTATAGAACTCCGCGGGTATTTGATCGGGCCTGGGAGCTTTTCCAAGTTTAGAATCTTCAATTGCTTTTATGACTTCGGCTAACGATATGGGATCATTTATTGACTTAGCTTGCTCTGATGTAATCTGTGGACACTCAATCTTATCCCAGAATATCTTACTTGCTTCTGTATCTATAATTTTGGCAGCATATATGTTCTTATAATAATCTAGGAAAACCTTACTAATATCGTTCGTTTGAGTGAAGTTCTGACCTCCCCAACTAATATTCCCGATCACATTCTTCTGGTTCCTAGCTTTGTCTAGCCTAGCCAAATATTTAACAGATTTCCCATAGCGTCCGCCATAAATAGCGCTCATTCTAGCTTCCTGCTGTATATTTTTTGCAGCCATAAATAAATCTCTTTCTTGGCGTGCACTATGATACTTATCCCAGTACTTTTTTAATGGATTATTTATATAATTTTGATATGCCCTCGAGACCGTTTTTGTCAATTGATTTTCCCGAGCCCTATTCTTTTTTTTTTTGCTGACCATGTATAGTTTGATCTCCCCTCTTAGAAAGGCCTTTGCTGCCTCCCAAAACACCTCATATTTATTCGCATAACCTTGATTATTTATACAATACTCACGCCACTTACTCTTTATCCACATTTGAAATGCTTTATCATTTATCATATACTTTGGAAAATAACAATTATTTCCTTTGATCCCCTGGCTTTCTCTATTCCCTACTGATAACGTTAATATGGCATGGTCCGATAATATGATTTCACCGATTTCTGCACTCACATCATCTCTCAAAAGAGCATTAGAAATTAAGAAAAAATCAATACGGGAGAAGGATCTGTGCGCATGTGACTCGCAGGTGAAGCTTTTGCCCGCAGGGTGGTGGATACGCCATATGTCGTGAAGTTTCAATTCCTTGCATATTTGGAAAAACAGTCTAGAATTCTGTATTGACCTACCCCTCTGCTTATAAGGGAATCTATCCAATGAAGGTATTGGGGTTAGATTGAAGTCACCCGCTAATATTACATTGGGTGATTCATGCAGAATTAATCTTGCAATTATATCATTCCAAAACAATTGGTCTGAGGTGTTAGGGCCATAAACATTACACAGTACATATTTTACATTAAAAATTTCTATGTTAAGGATAATCCATCTATTATTGACATCTAGTTGTATATCATGAATTCTATATTCCAGATCCTTGCTAATTAAGAAAGCAACCCCTCTTTTCCTCCCGGCACAATCTGATGCTATAACTTGTCCAACCCATTTGCACTTAAGTTTCTACGCTTCAATACTTTTGAGGTGTGTTTCCTGCACCCATGCTATATCAGGATTCAGTTTGGCAAGATGCTTAATCACTAACTTCCTCTTTTTAGGTGACGTGATCCCACCTATGTTCCATGAAACGAACTTAATCATCCTCATCTTATTTGTCTGAGTATATTAGTACCCCTCTAATACGCAATTTAAACTTTATATATGTTTGGAGGAGAAGGAGGGTGGTAGCGAGTGCAAGAGAGGGAGAGGCAGAGGAGAGGCAAGCGGGAGAGAAAAAGAAGAGAGAGAAAGAAAAAAAAAAAAAAGAGAAAAAACAATAAAACTCCCTAAGTATTAAAAACATTTTCGAACTCGGAAACATTTGCTTAAAAGTCCTAGATAAAGTACAGAAAAAAACCAAAGATAACCTTTATTATATTCAAGATATTTGTCGCGTTTTGCAAATTTCTCTAGCTTCGGCTATATTATTTATAGTGATATTTCCTCCTGCTTCCTCCAAGACTATTCTAGCAGGGTACATTAATCTAGCCTTAAGTCCTGCATTGATTAGTTTAGAGCAATATGGGGCCAGATCTTTTCTTTTCATTGAGGTTTCGCTTGAATAATCTTGGAACATTAGAATTTTTACTTGGCCCAGAAAAAAATTCCCTAGTTTCCTATACGCTCTTAAGATATTAATCTTATCTTGATAATTTAAATACTTTATTAGGACAGGTCTGTTATAATTTTCTCTCGTGTTACTTCTATTTATACCTAATCGATGCGCCCTTTCAACTACAATGGGGGCTTTATCAATAGAAATACCCAGAGCGAGAGGTAATGTGGAACTAGCAAAGGTTATAAGGTCTAGATAGTCCTCATTCTCTGGGAGGCCAATAATTTTTAAATTGTTTCGTCTTGAACGATCTTCTAATTCATGTATTTTGTCTTGCAATGTGGTCAGTATTTTGCTATTATCTGCTATGCTTTTTTCTTGTTTATATAATATGTCTTCATTACTAGACACTCTCTCCTCCACTTCAGTGAGGCGGGTAGAGAATTGTTTAAATTCTATCATTATATTTGCCATTTGATTTTTAAGCATTTCGAACTGTGGCAAAAAAATTTCAGACATTTGGGCTAGCAGGGGCTGAGTGTCATTTTTAGGTGTTGTAAGTTCTAAGGCACTGTCTAGATGTGTTTCAGATGTTCTTGTTCTTCTATCTTTTGGTTTGGCGGGCATAGCCGGGGAATGGTGTTTATTGTGAGTGATATATTTGTCCATGTACTGTGAACCGTGACACTTATATACCTGTGTTTTCCTTTTTTATTACCCTTCTCTTTCTTTTTTTCTTTTTTTTTTTTTTTTTTCTTTCTTCCCTTTATATTTCCCCTGTATAGTGTAGGTGAGGGTGAGATAATATTATGAACTATTTAATACAGGAGAGGAGTACATACCCATATATGTGAGAAAGTGAATAAAACAAAACCAACAAAAGTGATCTGTGTGTGTGTAAAAAAAAAATAAAAACAACTATGTGACTATATTTCTGGGTAGGGTCGAAAATTAGCCTTGCATTAATCAAAAAAACATATTCCGTGCATCAAAAAAAACAAAAAAAACTTAAAATTAAATTTCCCCGCTGTCCTTAAACAGGGCTATATAACCTTATATCTTTTTAGCCTTAGAAAAAATTATAGCTGGAAATAATTTAAACTAAAGCCTTTAGCCAAAGTTACCTTGCTGAACCACTAATTGTGAGAGAGTAAAGTGAAAAGATACTACTTTTTTTTTTTTTTTTTTTTTTTTTGCAGCAATTAAGTTCTTACTGGAAAATTATTTGCAAATCCCAGCTAACATGGCAATTTATTTGCTATCCTATAAAAATTTCATAGCAGACCCTTCTAGGATATATATTCTTTTTATGTAGTCTAAAATGCAAAGCCTTTAGACCCCTTTAGGCCTCTTCTAACATAGCAATCAATGTAAATAATTTTTTATAACATAACATTCAGCAGTAGAAATAAAGGTATAAGCAACATTCAAACAATTTATACTATAAGAGAAGATCTTTTTCTTTGCTTGATCTGTGCAGCCTACCACAGCCCTATCTTAAACCATGCGTGTTGTCACCACAATTGTTAAACACTTATTATGCCGTCTTGTAGTTTAAATCAGTGACACACACATTAAAGTGATTGTCTTAGAGCTTAAGCAAAGTTCCTTGAGGAAAGTTCTTAAATTTTTTCTGCTTATACTCTTTCTCCTTTCTTTCCCCTCTTCCTCTCTTCTCTTCCTTTTTCTTCTCCCTTTTTTTTTTGGGTATAGAAAGTTCCTTTTGTAGGAAATTTAGCAACCGTTATTTTATATAGTATGGAATATAATGCTTAGTATAGTTAGTAATATTTTTGGCTAGAGTAGTGAGAAGTGGAAAAAGGGAAACTCGTGCACAGCTAAAATATCTTAATCACTACTAAGATACTTGCTCAGTTCCTTTGGATATTCCTGGTGTGGTCTCTGTCAACTGGGGTGTGGCAATCAACCATCCGCTGGGCCGCTTGTAACCTGGACTAAGGTAGGTACCGTTCCAACCCTCGTGCGACTTATGGTTTGTTGCGTTGCGGCTCCTATATCCAACTGCAATTATCACCTAGAGCGTGGCATTCAACCACCTGTTTGCCAGCCTGTTCTGTTATAACTACCGCTGACCCTCCGTGTGGCTTGCGGCTGGCAGTTCCTGCAGCAGGGTAGTATCTCCGTCTCAGAGCGTCAGCTCCGTCTTGACCGGCCCCCTGATCTTTCGACGTTAGTCTGGCCTCCCACGACCTCCTCCGCGGTTCTCGGCCTCTGGGGTCGCCGCCCCACTCTGTACACTTCTGACCTCCTATGCCCTCTGTGTCTCTCGGGCTCTGCTACCGTCGCCCTCTCTGTGAAACAGGTCGATTTGGGCAGTCTTGAGAGATCGATTCTTGTGCCTCGCTTGTGCTTCCGAATTCGGCTCTTGCAACTGAGCCACTTTGCTTGTTCCACAGTTCCGCCACAAGCACCTCTGACTAGTGCGGTTGCCCTAGGAAGTAGTCCCACTCCAACAACGGGCATATGGCAGGGAGAAGTGCAGTACGAGCCCTCAGCATACACGCTCAGTTACCACGAGCGGTGCGTGGCTCCTCCCACCGGAACCGGAACCTCCATCTCTTCCGGTGAGCTTACTGTAATGGCGGATTCATACACAGAGGGAACACGCTTATCTAACACTTTAAGCCCGACATCGGACTCTGATATGGAGGAGACGCTGCTGTTAGCTGATGGCAAAGATGACATTGTGGTATGCCCAGCGGAACCTCCACGGCTCGCACTCACTAAGGAACCGGCAACTCCACCTCGAGAAACAGATGGGGCAGACATGTCCTCGTCCACGTGGGATGAAATATGGGCAGCAATCACAGATGGCTCTCAGAAGAGACGCTTGTGGGGCATGAGCCCTGCGGCTCCCGGACATTTCGCTACTACCCTGGTTGGGACCGGCTACTTTGCAGACATAGACCCTGACTCTACTATCGACACCCTGAGTCCTGGGGGCACAGGCCGCAAGCAAAGGGGAAAGGTGGGAACCTGGATGCCTTGATCTACATTTCACCTGCAGAGAGACAATGTATGGGCTGAGTTAGATCTGAGCCCGGGACTATTACTCGAGTTTGTTGATTAGCCACTCTGTCCCGGGAAGAAGCAGAACTGTATACCTATTGCGAACCTGGGTGACCTATTTAGCAAAGAAACTGTCTGTTTAGAAGATCAAATTAATCACGCAGCTATTGTTTAAAAGTTTGTTACCTGTATTTTCTCCTGTTTCTTTTTCCCACAGCTTCAATGTTTTGTCCCATTATTTCATTCTCCTGGACAATTAGCTATACTAGAATTTTAAACGCTTCTATGATACTGTATTGAGATGTATTTAGTGGGCAGATGCATCTTAGTAAGCAACTAGAATAATGTTCATTGTTTTTATCCCCTCCTTTGTGTTCAATTAGAGTAATAAGATATCTCACTCTGAAAAAGAACTTGTTATACTCTTAGACTGAATTGTCCCTGTGATATTGGTGCAAGCATGGCATATTACCATTTTATATTTTCTTAATGGACAACATCTCTCATTTAGTGGACGCAACTAAATAGAGAGGGATGGAGCCAGGGATTCCAAAGCTATACATCTGTGTAATATAACCCTTTTCTTGCCCCTAGCCAATTTAGAATTCACTGAACATCCCATAAGACACCTGCAAACTTTTCCAATCCTATAAAATGCCCCTCACATGTTATTTTTTGGCTTCAATAGTTGCCCGCAATCATCGTGGAAAAATGGGGCCCAGGCGCGGCCTAGGTTGAAAACTAGAGGAGATCTTAATGAGGATAGAAACTCTAAAGTAGATGCATCCCTGATTTACCGTTATTTGAAGAAAGTGGTCAGCTGCCCCAGGTGCCCCCGCCTTTAACACCTCCTGCCCTTCCCCCCCATAGATATGTATGCCCATATCTCCTGTTTATATTGCATGTAGTTTGGCAGCCTAGGAGGCCCAACAGTCACTAGTTTTACTCCCTGCTACCCTTAGATACTTTCAAAGAGGTTCTGGTACATTACTTTTCTTTCATATATATAAAAGGAAAAATTAGGCCAGTCATCTGGGACCCAAGAGTGGTCTCCTTTGATCAAGGGTAACCTCCTGTGATTTTGTTTTATACTTCTGGGGCCCAAGAGTGGCCTCTTGTGTTTTTTTAGGAGGTTTGTTCATCACTTGGCATATTGCTTGTATATTATTCACTGTTAGCTTGAAACTATCCTATTTCATGCAAATACTGTGTTGTCTTGATGTGTCACTGTTGGATACTCATGTATGCTTTATTTGGAACCTACAATAAAAATCATTATTAATAAAAAAATCAAGCACAAACTTACTTCACCACCTCCATAGAAGGCAAAGTTTGTAAAACTGAATTGTGGGTGTGGTGAGGGGTGTATTTATAGGCATTTAAGGTTTGAGAAACTTTGCCCCTCCTGGTAGGATTGTATATCCCATATGTCACTAGCTCATGCACTCTTGCCAATTACATGAAAGAAAAGCTTTTAACTGTATTGACTGGCAATTCCTCTATCTCACCTTAAGACAAAAACAATCAAATTGTGGAACTCATTACCTGAGGAGGTAGTAAATACCAATACCTTAGATACATTTAAAAATTGTTTAGATACATTTCTGGTTAGAAACCGAATTCAGGTTTATGATTGCTGTTGTTAAAGGGACACTCAAGTCAAAATTAAACTTCAAGATTCTGATACAGCATGCAATTTTAAACAACTTTCCAATTTACTTCAATTAACAAAATGTGCACAGTCTTTTTATATTTATACTTTTTGAGTCACCAACTCCTACTGAGCATGTGCAAGAATTCACAGAATATACGTATATGCATTTGTGATTGGCTGATGGCTGTCACATGATACAGGGGGAGTGGAAATAGACAACTTTTTATTTAACAAAAATCTACTACTCATTTGAAGTTCAGACTAAGTGCTATTGCATTGTCTTCTTATGCATTTGTTGATTATGCAAATCTACTGTATTGACTGGTCCTTTAAATGGTTCACATACTGTCGTGACACGACACTCTAGCTGTTACTAGGGACGCCGTGCCTGCTGTTCTGCTCGTTGCCTAGGGGGGGAGTCGGCTTCTGTTGCTTCCTCCATTCCTCCGCTCTCCTATGGCCCGAATCCTGCGCTTATGTAAGTTACTCACTTGCTACCTATCACTGCCCAAGTATAGGTGCTCTGTATTGCCTCTCTTTTGCCAAACCCTGTGTGTCTGACCATACTAGTGGTTCACCTCTGGACTGCTTTACTGTTGCCAAAACCCTGCCTGCCTGATCATCCCACTGGTCCACCTCTGGACTGCTTTACCATTACCTGCCTGACCATTCTAGTGGTTTACCTTTGATCTGCCTTTCTCTGAGTCCCTGCCTGTTGCCGCCGAAGACTATCCTGCCTGTGGTGAGTGCCACTTACCTAATCTTGCAAACTTTCTCTGCTCTGGGATATTCCCCATCATTCCGGCTCGACGCCGGGATAAGAAGACTACTGGCTCAGTTCGGTCTAATAGTGGAATATCCCATGAGCATTACAGATACCAAGAGAATGAAGACAATTTTATAATAGAAGTAAATTAGAAAGCTGCTTAAAATTGCATGCTCTATCTGAATCACGAAAATAAAAATTTGCGTTCAGTGTCCCTTTAATAGGAATAATTTAAGATAAACTGGAGCTTTTTTTAAGAATATTAAGATTTGTATAGGTTGAACTCGATGGACTTCTGTCTTTTTTTCAACCTCATCTCATGTTATTATGAAATATGGGCCTAGGAGATCTGATATTAGGAAGAATTTTTGCTCTGTACTCAGCCCAAGGCGCAACTCCTCGTGAATGTTATGCTTTCTCGACCATTTACCATCGTGAACGGCACTTTTATTCGCTTGTGTTATAGAAATACTCATATATAAGATCAGACAAAATCCAGATATTCAGGATGTGGTGATTAATAACAGCACATATAAGTTATCGCTCTTTGCCGACAACATTTTGTTCTCTCTTACATCCCCTGAATCCTTGATACTACACTTAACTGTCAGAACTTGGTGAATTTTATAATCTTTTTTCAATTTACTAACTAATATCTCCAAATTGGAAATATTGAATATAAACCTAACTCAGCAGGAGCTCTATTTGTTCTTTTTAAATGGTGCTCTCCCTGTATAAAATGCCTAGGAGCGCATTTAGCTCCCTCTTTGGAGTCTAACTAATTTAATTTATATCCGATTAAACAAGCGATCATTAGAGATCTTTCCTTCATGGAAGTCTAAGCGTTTATCCTGGATAGGTACGATCAATGTAATTAAAATGAATGCTTCTCTACATTATGCAAACTCTCCCTATACCAGCGCCTTCATCATATTTAGCTTTTCTTCAAAAGGCATTTTCAGACTTCATCTGGAATAAAAAAATAAAACAGCAATGATTCTCCCTAAATCTCGAGGCGGTTTTGGAGTACCCAATTTACAATTTTGCCAATACGCTATATTTCTGCAAAGAGTAATTTATTAATGGGACACTATGATTAAATTGTGGGTACAAAGAGAACACAATATGGAGTGCAAATGTATATTAGACACCATGTGTTGGAGAGTGAAATGCGTGTAATGTGTTAGATAAAATAGCCCAATTAATAAAGATACATTAGATATTTGGAATAAGGTGCTGTAAGTTTTCCATCAAATTTTTTCCATTACATCCCTTTTAGCATTGCTTATTGACAGTGGTGAATTTACAATCGGTTGTCATGCCCTAAACCTTCTCTCGAACACTTGTGCCATAGACCTTCCCATTATTGCAATTACAAAAGATTCCATAATAATAACATAAGAAGAATTACTTGACCAAGAATTGCTTTATTTTAAGAACTGGTTCTGCTACCATAAGACTCACAATTAGATGCAAACAAATGCTCACACACGTAACCTATTAAGAACTCTTACACATTCTGAAAATCCCCTGTTGCTCACTTATCTATATAATAGATAGAATTTATCAGATATTACTTAAGCTGTTCCCAGTAAACACCCCACTATGTATAGAGAGTTAGGAGAGAGACTTATGTATAATAATACTACTGCTAAATCACCCATATCCGTTTAGATGCTAGAAATTAACTTTACCTTGTTGCACAGATGGTACAATACCTCACAAAGACTGCATTCGCTATTTTCTTTATCAACCAATAGATGCTGGAGACGTGGTCATGTTGGCAGGGGAATGGCTCACATGTGGTGGTGCCCCTTATTCAATAACTTTAAAAAAAATAATATTAGATGCCCATTGGACCTTTTAATTTGGTTACTGAACAAACCTCTAAAACTGAAATTTAAACCTGACAGAAAACTCTCCCAAACTATGATCAATGGTGTAAGAGCTTTTATCGTGTATAAAACCGGTCCAAAGAAATTCCTACATTATTCATATGAGTAATTAAAGTTGCTGATCTTTTAGATTTAAAGGAATACTATAATCTTACATAGAGCAATTCTGACACTTTACCGTATATGATAGCTACTTGGGACACATTTAATTAGTCATCAAGGTCTCAAAACTACACAGAGTAAACAGCAAACTGAAATATGCTTGATATTTATTTGGTTGAGGAATAAGGTATGGTGAGAATGTAGACTTTTTACTTCTCTCTAGGTAATGTCAAGGAATGTGGGAATAGTTTACATCCCCCTTTTTTTTTAACTTTTTTATAATTTTTATATTTCTGGTTTTGTTTAAAATCTTCCAGTAATATTTATTTGTACAAAATGGAAGGGTTGTTGTACTTTTCTCTTTGTCTTAATTGAGTAATTATTTATGTTCTTGAACTGTTCCACTTTTGAAACCTTTCTGATAGTTTTGCAATACAGACTGGAATAATAAAAAAAAAATTAAAATTCTAATTTACTTCTCTTATCAATGTACTTTGTTCTCTTTGTATCTTTTTTTCAAAAGCAGATAGACAGGCTCAGGAGCGTTCATGTGTCTGGAGCACTATATATGGCAGCAGTTTTGCAAGTATACTTTAAACAATGTTATACATTTACAGGAGCGCTAGAAGGCAGCCGCCTTTGCTGCCATGCAGTGTTTCAGACGTGTAAGTTACCTACCTAGGTATGCTCTTCAACAAACAATAGCAAGAGAACAAAGCAAACTTGATAATAGAAGTAAATAGGCAAACTTTTTAAAATTGTATGCTCTATCTGAATCATGAAAAAAAAATGTTGGGGTTCCTGTCCCTTAAATTGATCCTTTTTGTTTATTAGTGCAATTTAAATAGCTGACTTTGCTCACAGAAAACCTTCACCCATTTTCTCAAGAACATGCCAATTCAGATGGGCTAAACTTGCAGGAAGATCAGGTCTCCATCTCATCTCTCTGTATATACACAAAGGCCAATATTTGGGTACTAAATTCTTCATTGTAGGTGGTGTTTTCAATTAGCATAACTTGCTATTTGAATTTAATTTACTATTTTCCTCAAATTAGTTTCATTCTCGTGGTATTCTTTGTTGAAGGAACAGCAATACACTACTGGGAGCTAGCTTAACACATCCAAGTGAAACAATGACAAAAGATATGTGTGCAGCCACCAATCAGAAGCTAACCCCCAGTAGTGCATTGTTGCCTCTTAGCCTACCTATGTATGTTGTTCAGTAAAAGATACCAAAAAAACAAAGCAAATGAGATTATATAAAATTAAATAAACTAGAATTTGCAAGATCTCTATCTGAATCATGAAAGTTTACTTTTACTGTCTGTTTAAGACACACACAAAAAACAGAGTCCCTTTAAAAAATGTACTTTTAACCAATACCAAAATAAATTTATATTTTATATTTCTTCCTAATTTAGTGATTGCTTATTTACATAGCTTTTTTATTTATTAAATGTATTTTAGGGTTAAAGACATTGACAGCGTTTATTTGGACACCACATTCTGTGATCCTAAGTTTTATCAGATTCCCAGCAGGGTAAGTGTAAAAAAAAAAAAAAGTATTATTATATATATATATATATATATATATATATATATATATATATATGATGTATGTATATATTTATATGTCCACACACTACCTTCAGCTAAATCTCTTTTCAAAACTCAGCCCCTGGTCCCCCCCCCACTTTCAAAATCTCTACCCCCCCATCTTTCTATAACTGTTGATAATATCATAATTACCCCAACCCTGCACGCCCGATATCTTAGGGTCACACTTGACTCAGATCTTTCTTTCACTTGAAGAGAGGCCCGGGACAATACAGTTAAAGACCTTTAAGGTACCTACGGTCCTCCTGTCCACTGACGCCAAAAAAAGCATTTGACAGGTTAGATTGGGCCTTACTTTAAATGAGCTAAAAAAAATTGGCCTCCCCGAGAGGTTAATAAATAGAATCTTCTCATTGTATAGTACCTCAGTAAAAATCTAAGTAGATAAAATCCTTCTGCATTAAGAATGGCACCAGACAGGGTTATCCCCTATTCCCACTTCTATTTGTGCTTTCAATGGAAAACATAATTTATGTAAGAACTTACCTGATAAATTCATTTCTTTCATATTAGCAAGAGTCCATGAGCTAGTGACGTATGGGATATACATTCCCACCAGGAGGGGCAAAGTTTCCCAAACCTCAAAATGCCTATAAATACACCCCTCACCACACCCACAATTCAGTTTAACGAATAGCCAAGAAGTGGGGTGATAAAGTGCGAAAGCATATAAAATAAGGAATTGGAATAATTGTGCTTTATACAAAATCATAACCACCACAAAAAAAGGGCGGGCCTCATGGACTCTTGCTAATATGAAAGAAATGAATTTATCAGGTAAGTTCTTACATAAATTATGTTTTCTTTCATGTAATTAGCAAGAGTCCATGAGCTAGTGACGTATGGGATAATGATTACCCAAGATGTGGATCTTTCCACACAAGAGTCACTAGAGAGGGAGGGATAAAATAAAGACAGCCAATTCCTGCTGAAAATAATCCACACCCAAAATAAAGTTTAACGAAAAACATAAGCAGAAGATTCAAACTGAAACCGCTGCCTGAAGTACTTTTCTACCAAAAACTGCTTCAGAAGAAGAAAATACATCAAAATGGTAGAATTTAGTAAAAGTATGCAAAGAGGACCAAGTTGCTGCTTTGCAAATCTGATCAACCGAAGCTTCATTCCTAAACGCCCAGGAAGTAGAAACTGACCTAGTAGAATGAGCTGTAATTCTCTGAGGCGGAGTTTTACCCGACTCAACATAGGCAAGATGAATTAAAGATTTCAACCAAGATGCCAAAGAAATGGCAGAAGCTTTCTGGCCTTTTCTAGAACCGGAAAAGATAACAAATAGACTAGAAGTCTTTCTGAAAGATTTAGTAGCTTCAACATAATATTTCAAAGCTTTAACAACATCCAAAGAATGCAACGATTTCTCCTTAGAATTCTTAGGATTAGGACATAATGAAGGAACCACAATTTCTCTACTAATGTTGTTGGAATTCACAACTTTAGGTAAAAATTCAAAAGAAGTTCGCAACACCGCCTTATCCTGATGAAAAATCAGAAAAGGAGACTCACAAGAAAGAGCAGATAATTCAGAAACTCTTCTGGCAGAAGAGATGGCCAAAAGGAACAAAACTTTCCAAGAAAGTAATTTAATGTCCAATGAATGCATAGGTTCAAACGGAGGAGCTTGAAGAGCCCCCAGAACCAAATTCAAACTCCAAGGAGGAGAAATTGACTTAATGACAGGTTTTATACGAACCAAAGCTTGTACAAAACAATGAATATCAGGAAGAATAGCAATCTTTCTGTGAAAAAGAACAGAAAGAGCAGAGATTTGTCCTTTCAAGGAACTTGCGGACAAACCTTTATCTAAACCATCCTGAAGAAACTGTAAAATTCTCGGAATTCTGAAAGAATGCCAAGAAAAATGATGAGAAATACACCAAGAAATATAAGTCTTCCAGACTCTATAATATATCTCTCTAGATACAGATTTACGAGCCTGTAACATAGTATTAATCACAGCGTCAGAGAAACCTCTTTGACGAAGAATCAAGCGTTCAATCTCCATACCTTTAAATTTAAGGATTTCAGATCCTGATGGAAAAAAGGACCTTGTGACAGAAGGTCTGGTCTTAACGGAAGAGTCCACGGTTGGCAAGAGGCCATCCGGACAAGATCCGCATACCAAAACCTGTGAGGCCATGCCGGAGCTACCAGCAGAACAAACGAGCATTCCTTCAGAATCTTGGAGATTACTCTTGGAAGAAGAACTAGGGGCGGAAAGATATAGGCAGGATGATACTTCCAAGGAAGTGATAATGCATCCACTGCCTCCGCCTGAGGATCCCGGGATCTGGACAGATACCTGGGAAGTTTCTTGTTTAGATGGGACGCCATCAAATCTATTTCTGGAAGTTCCCACATTTGAACGATCTGAAGAAATACCTCTGGGTGAAGAGACCATTCGCCCGGATGCAACGTTTGGCGACTGAGATAATCCGCTTCCCAATTGTCTACACCTGGGATATGAACCGCAGAGATTAGACAGGAGCTGGATTCCGCCCAAACCAAAATTCGAGATACTTCTTTCATAGCCAGAGGATTGTGAGTTCCTCCTTGATGATTGATGTATGCCACAGTTGTGACATTGTCTGTCTGAAAACAAATGAACGATTCTCTCTTCAGAAGAGGCCAAAACTGAAGAGCTCTGAAAATTGCACGGAGTTCCAAAATATTGATCGGTAATCTCACCTCCTGAGATTCCCAAACTCCTTGTGCCGTCAGAGATCCCCACACAGCTCCCCAACCTGTGAGACTTGCATCTGTTGAAATTACAGTCCAGGTCGGAAGCACAAAAGAAGCCCCCTGAATTAAACGATGGTGATCTGTCCACCACGTTAGAGAGTGTCGAACAATCGGTTTTAAAGATATTAATTGAGATATCTTTGTGTAATCCTTGCACCATTGATTCAGCATACAAAGCTGAAGAGGTCGCATGTGAAAACGAGCAAAGGGGATCGCGTCCGATGCAGCAGTCATAAGACCTAGAATTTCCATGCATAAGGCTACCGAAGGGAATGATTGTGACTGAAGGTTTCGACAAGCTGCCATCAGTTTTAGACGCCTCTTGTCTGTTAAAGACAGAGTCATGGACACTGAATCTATTTGGAAACCCAGAAAGGTTACCCTTGTCTGAGGAATCAATGAACTTTTTGGTAAATTGATCCTCCAACCATGATCTTGAAGAAACAACACAAGTCGATTCGTATGAAATTCTGCTAAATGTAAAGACTGAGCAAGTACCAAGATATCGTCCAAATAAGGAAATACCACAATACCCTGTTCTCTGATTACAGACAGAAGGGCACCGAGAACCTTTGTAAAAATTCTTGGAGCTGTAGCAAGGCCAAACGGCAGAGCCACAAACTGGTAATGCTTGTCCAGAAAAGAGAATCTCAGGAACCGATAATGATCCGGATGAATCGGAATATGCAGATATGCATCCTGTAAATCTATTGTGGACATATAATTCCCTTGCTGAACAAAAGGCAAAATAGTCCTTACAGTTACCATCTTGAACGTTGGTATCCTTACATAACGATTCAATATTTTTAGATCCAGAACTGGTCTGAAGGAATTCTCCTTCTTTGGTACAATGAAGAGATTTTAATAAAACCCCATCCCCTGTTCCTGAACTGGAACTGGCATAATTACTCCAGTCAACTCTAGATCTGAAACACAATTCAGAAATGCTTGAGCTTTTACTGGATTTACTGGGACACGGGAAAGAAAAAATCTCTTTGCAGGAGGTCTCATCTTGAAACCAATTCTGTACCCTTCTGAAACAATGTTCTGAATCCAAAGATTGTGAACAGAATTGATCCAAATTTCTTTGAAAAAAACGTAACCTGCCCCCTACCAGCTGAGCTGGAATGAGGGCCGCACCTTCATGTGGACTTAGAAGCAGGCTTTGCCTTTCTGGCTGGCTTGGATTTATTCCAGATTGGAGATGGTTTCCAAACTGAAACTGCTCCTGAGGATGAAGGATCAGGTTTTTGTTCTTTGTTGAAACGAAAGGAACGAAAATGATTATTAGCTCTGTTTTTACCCTTAGATTTTTTATCCTGTGGTAAAAAAGTTCCTTTCCCACCAGTAACAGTTGAAATAATAGAATCCAACTGAGAACCAAATAATTTGTTACCCTGGAAAGAAATGGAAAGTAGAGTTGATTTAGAAGCCATATCAGCATTCCAAGTCTTAAGCCATAAAGCTCTTCTAGCTAAAATAGCTAGAGACATAAACCTGACATCAACTCTGATAATATCAAAGATGGCATCACAGATAAAATTATTAGCATGCTGAAGAAGAATAATAATATCATGAGAATCATGATGTGTTACTTGTTGCGCTAAGGTTTCCAACCAAAAAGTTGAAGCTGCAGCAACATCAGCCAAAGATATAGCAGGTCTAAGAAGATTACCTGAACACAGATAAGCTTTTCTTAGAAAGGACTCAATTTTCCTATCTAAAGGATCCTTAAACGAAGTACCATCTGACGTAGGAATAGTAGTACGTTTAGCAAGGGTAGAAATAGCCCCATCAACTTTAGGGATTTTGTCCCAAAATTCTAATCTGTCAGACGGCACAGGATATAATTGCTTAAAACGTTTAGAGGGAGTAAATGAATTACCCAATTTATCCCATTCTTTGGAAATTACTGCAGAAATAGCATTAGGAACAGGAAAAACTTCTGGAATAACCACAGGAGATTTAAATACCTTATCCAAACGTTTAGAATTAGTATCAAGAGGACCAGAATCCTCTATTTCTAAAGCAATTAGAACTTCTTTAAGTAAAGAACGAATAAATTCCATTTTAAATAAATATGAAGATTTATCAGCATCAACCTCTGAGACAGAATCCTCTGAACCAGAAGAGTTATCAGAATCAGAATGATGATGTTCATTTAAAAATTCATCTGTAGGGAGAGAAGTTTTAAAATATTTTTTACGTTTACTAGAAGGAGAAATAACAGACATAGCCTTCTTTATGGATTCAGAAACAAAATCTCTTATGTTATCAGGAACATTCTGCACCTTAGATGTTGAAGGAACTGCAACAGGCAATGGTACTTTACTAAAGGAAATATTATCTGCTTTAACAAGTTTGTCATGACAATCAATACAAACAACAGCTGGAGGAATAGCTACCAAAAGTTTACAGCAGATACACTTAGCTTTGGTAGATCCAGCACTAGACAGCGATTTTCCTGTAGTATCTTCTGACTCAGATGCAACGTGAGACATCTTGCAATATGTAAGAGAAAAAACAACAACATATAAAGCAAAATTGATCAAATTCCTTAAATGACAGTTTCAGGAATGGGAAAAAATGCCAAAAAACAAGCTTCTAGCAACCAGAAGCAATGAAAAATGAGACTTAAATAATGTGGAGACAAAAGCGACGCCCATATTTTTTAGCGCCAATAAGACGCCCACATTATTTGGCGCCTAAATACTTTTTGGCGCCAAAATGACGCCACATCCGGAACGCCGACATTTTTGGCGCAAAATAACGTCAAAAAAATGACGCAACTTCCGGCGACACGTATGACGCCGGAAACGGAAAATAATTTTTGCGCCAAAAAAGTCTGCGCCAAGAATGACGCAATAAAATGAAGCATTTTCAGCCCCCGCGAACCTAACAGCCCACAGGGAAAAAAGTCAAATTTTTGAAGGTAAGAAAAAATGATTAAATCAAATGCATTATCCCAAATATGAAACTGACTGTCTGAAAAATAAGGAAAGTTGAACATTCTGAGTCAAGGCAAATAAATGTTTGAATACATATATTTAGAACTTTATAAACAAAGTGCCCAACCATAGCTTAGAGTGTCACAGAAAATAAGATTTACTTACCCCAGGACACTCATCTACATGTTTGTAGAAAGCCAAACCAGTACTGAAACGAGAATCAGCAGAGGTAATGGTATATATAAGAGTATATCGTCGATCTGAAAAGGGAGGTAAGAGATGAATCTCTACGACCGATAACAGAGAACCTATGAAATAGACCCCGTAGAAGGAGATCACTGCATTCAAATAGGCAATACTCTCCTCACATCCCTCTGACATTCACTGCACGCTGAGAGGAAAACCGGGCTCCAACTTGCTGCGGAGCGCATATCAACGTAGAATCTAGCACAAACTTACTTCACCACCTCCATCGGAGGCAAAGTTTGTAAAACTGAATTGTGGGTGTGGTGAGGGGTGTATTTATAGGCATTTTGAGGTTTGGGAAACTTTGCCCCTCCTGGTGGGAATGTATATCCCATACGTCACTAGCTCATGGACTCTTGCTAATTACATGAAAGAAATCCTTTCCATACAAATACGCTTCCAAAATGATATAAAAGGACTGACTGTTAATAATCTACAATATAAATTGGCCCTATTCGCTGATGACGTATTACTGACCCTTACCTCCCCTAGACAATCTCTTTTGGAAGCGCAAACCCTTTTAACCAATTATAGTAAAAAAACTCCAACTATGCTATTAATATCAAGAAAACTGAACTTCTGAATCTGAATTACTCTCCCCTTGAACTTTCTGATCTTGTAAAAGAGTTCCCCTTCCCCATTAATAAAGTGTCACTAAAGTTTTTGGGTATCAACCTTTCACCTGTCCCACACAAATTGTACATATTAAATTATACTTCCCTCTTGCGCTACGTCTCTGTAAAAACTTCAGAGTGGCTACCCAAAAAGATATCCTGGTTAGGCAGAATGATTGACTTTAAAATTAAAATTTTACCTTAATTTACTTTACCTTTCAAACGGTCCCAATCCCCCCTACCCCCACCGTATATCCCGAAATTACGGGCCGTAATTAATGCCTACATATGGCGAAAACACCCCTCCAGGATAGCCAAAATGACATTGATGGCCCTGAAACACTTAGGAGGGCTAGGTCTACAAGACCTGGAAAGCTATCGTTCGGCCATATTCCTTTACAGAATAATGGAATTGCTATTATCTTTCATATGGGCATTTGATCTAAAGTTTTTTGAATGTGCTTTAAAATACCACCGGTGGTTTTGATGTATGTATTTTTAAGGTGAGCTATGGTTATCAGTAAAGTATATTGAAATTATCTGTATTCTACTGTTGATGTTTTCTTTTGGTTTACTTTGTGCTTTGTCTCACACTCCTAAGAGAAAATCAAATAGCTGGTTTAGGCAGTCAGTATCATTTTTAAAACCTAGATTACATGTTTTGCTTTTTGGTCTCTGGGACAAAACACATTTTTACACAAAATGTGCATAGTTTGGTAATTACAGCGCCTACACCTATGAAACCACAAGCTTCCCAAAAAAGTCCCTAAAACCTTTCAAAATATACAATAATCCAGATGGAGGGAGCGCCAAAGAGGCTAAAGTGGTTAAATATATGCAAATGTAAATAGAAACTTAAGTCTAACAATTTATTATCTAAAACATTTAGACATCTAAAATAAATAACAGTAAATAAGTAGTAGGGTACCCTATCAGTTTAAACATAATACATATAACAATAGTGAAAATGGAAGTTCAATATATAATGTCCCAGAGTTGGCAATATAAGCCAATGTGCACAAAAACTTGTCAACTCGACGTGATGTGAACTTTCTAGAGGTGAAATTCCTAATGTGTGTCCCAACAGGAAAAAATTATAAAAATAAAAGTAAAAAAACAATGAAAAAGGGGGGGCGGAGCCTATAGCTGTTGCGGCAGGACGTGTTTGTTGGGAGCTCCTGCATTTAATCTACATTTAAGCTATATTTAAGAACTTGTTTCAACTTTTATTTCTACTTTTCTTGCTGAGGAACCCAAGATAAACAATCTTTTATTGTTGAAGAGAGTTTCAGGAACCTACGACATTTCTCGGACCTGCCTATGCTCCTCAGCTTACTCCACTACAATTAGCCACGAGGTCGAGAGGCCTCTCCTGTCTGACTGTTAGTGCTGTAGGGGCTTCCGCACTAATACCCCCCCAGGTCACTGGGTTACCAAACCAGTTTCTATATAACTGGATAATTATTTTTGTGCTACCAGAGCTGTTACAGACTGCCACTTCGTATACAGCCATTAAAGTCAAGCAATCCAGAAAGCTGCAATCTGCTAGTTGGTGGAGACGTGACATGGAAACTAAGTGCTGTGGACCGATGGGAATATGAGATGCAATCACACCTCAAGTCTCACTTTGAAGAGTTAGAACTGGAATTGGGCCGAGTTCTGGGACTACCGGTTTCCCCGGGGCCTCTACATGAGCCAGGCTTACTAAAAGAGACTGAACTAGACGGGGGACTGACAGCTGCGCCAGCGTTGAGCGCTCTGTCAAAGATGGCAGCTACAGCAGCCCTTCACCACGAGAATACTGCCCCCGCTCACTTGTGCACTATTACTTTGCGGCCAAAACAGTCTGTGGGTCACACAAAGTCCTCGGGCGGGAGGTACCGATCGCTGGCTACAAGCCAACACCCGGCGGCTGCCAGACATGAGAAGCTATCAACACTGTTGCCGCCGCGGAAACCAGAGTGGACAGAAGGTGAATTGAATCTACCTAAGACGGACTCAGTTTGCTCTGTGTTGAGTGCCACTGCAGAGAGCTGGAACACGGCCATGACGCTGAAACCGTTTGCTGCTCACCATTGCCTTGCACCGGAGAGGGGGAGATCGAGAATTCGAACAGCAGGTCTAGACTTTCTTAAGGGAACCTTTTGTCTTCCTTCTGCCTTTCTAACCACTCACTGCAGCGGCCAGACTTTTGATCCAGGGGGCCCCCAGGTATGTTGGATACCGTGGCTAGCTGCAAGAGACGCTGTGCGGTATAATCATTTTCACATCAGCTGAGCACATACAGCGCAGAGCAGGTCTCTATCTCTGCAGGGCCCGAGGTTGGTTAAGGGTCTTTGTCACACAGGCCAAGTCTGGACCTTTGATCTTTGCACAACGGAACCGTGCATTAGCTTGGTTCCAGAAAATTGGTACCTGAAGTTGAACACTATGTATTATTGCCTTCCTTTACTTTTCTTTTTGGTCCTTGGCAAGTTTTATTTTTTAAACTCTCCGTATAACATGGGACTGCTGTTAAATTTGAGCCCCTTTAGTTTATGTATGAGGTAGCACTCTGCACTCTATTAGCCTAATGTTGTCACTGTTAAAGCTGTGAGTGTATGCTGGGGATTCCTAAGCTATTGGCCTAAGCTCCTCGATGAATACTGTTTTGTTTTACAAGGGTCACATGATGTACACCATATACTCCTAGTCTACCCTATAAATCCATCGAAAGCTCATATCAAATTTTAAAATGCTTATGAATATCATTTAGTTATTAAGAATGAGGTTTCAGGTTCAGACTGCCGTCTATATTATCATATGCCCTGGGGAGGTTGAATGTGGATTTATGCAGTTCATCCCATCCCCCATCACAGCAGAGGGTTACAGAGATATATATATCAAAGCTGCTAAGAATGTGCATAGCACTTGTCCCTAAATTGGTGTAGCAGCTATATTAGTGTTCTGGAGATCTTTATATTCATTCCTAGCTACCCCAAACCCTAGATGAGTAAGTAGTAAAGTGTGAGCTTGCATATTAGGTAATATAACTAGTTGACTTAGCCCCTACACCCCCATAGCATTCCATATAACCGAACCTTGCCTCACTGTTTTATTTGGTTTCAACCTCCTATTGGGATCAGTTTTCACGTTGGCCTTATGCCAGTTTGAATGGCCCCTATAAACGTCTATGCCTAGTCAAACCTGTTGGGAGGTAGATGCAGCACTAATAAGGTCTCCCTGGGGTGCTATGCCTGGCCCGCCGAGTTTATAGTTTATAGTTTGCTACTGTTATTACAGAACCAGCACAGCTTGAGTTTTATATATTTTTAGCATATATCAAGTCTGCAGCGACTATGCTAGTTCATAGGTTTCATTTGGGGCCCAAAAGTGGCCCACCTTGTTATTTTATTTCTCCCCCCCTAAAATGCCCTTTCAGGTCCAAGAGTGACCGTGTTGAACATTAGAGTACCTCCCTGAGTTTTAAAGTACATGGGTCCATGAGTGGCCCGTTCTACAATGGAGGTGCAATCATCGTTTCTATAAATGAAAAATTAGGTTTTCATTCATTCAGTTGGGTAATAGCCTATTGTATTGAGATGTCTTGATCTTTTATTTTTTGCTGGCCTTGTAGTACTATATTTTCCTTATCTTTTCTCTTTTCAGGTTACAGGGACATAGCCAACTCAATTTAAGATATGTTCATTATATTACCCACTGTACTTTGTATTTTTGTTATTGTCCTATATAACCTCAATAAAAATATTTATAAGAAAACCAAAAAAAACAATGAAAAATGATAACAGGTAGTTGGCCAATCGGGTAACTCCATTTTCCCGTCAAAACATATTGCCCTTAAACCGGCGATTATATCTATTTGTGTGTTCAGCTTATTCCCTTAAACAAAATGGAAGTGTCTGAATTCAGACACTTCCATTTTGTTTAAGGGAATAAGCTGAACACCCAAATAGATATAATGGCCAGTTTAAGTTACCCGATTGGCCAATACAGGCTATTTATTTCTGAGAATTAGAGCAGTCACCATCTTGAAAAAGGCCCACGTTAGGGCCGAAACCCGTAGAAGGGAACTGCTCGAGCTTCCTAAATCGGTAAGCCTTACTCCAATATAGGGCTCGATTGTTACTTCCGATATTGCACTGTTGTTTTTTCTTTTTACAGGTTTTTTTTCACTAGGGAATCTTTACAGGTTTTTTTTCCCACTAAGGAATCTATTAAAGGGCCATAATACCCAAATGTTTTAACACTTGAAAGTAATGCAGTATAGCTGTATAAAGCTGACTAGAAAATATCACCTGAACATCTCTATGTAAAAAAGAAACCTATTTTACCTCAAAAGTTTCTCAGTAGCCACATACCATTGTAAAGGACTTCTAAGCAACAAATCAGTATGTCTGTCCCGGGACAGCGGAAGGAGCGAGCTTTCGTGCACACTCATCTTATTTTCCTATTCAGTGTAAGGAAGTTTACAATGAAATCTCATGAGAGTTAAGTCAAATCTCATGAGATCACAGTAAAAGAGTTCATGACCTCAGCACTGTTGATGCTGATTGGCTGCTGTTCATTTCTTCTTTTCTTGTTTTTTTACCTGCAGCTGGGCAGCAGCTGAGTATAACTTTTTACACAGAACTTACTCTGCTGAGCTGAGGAGATTGTGAGGTAAAATATCTTCCTTTTTTACATAGAGATGCTCAGGCTGTATTTTACTGTCAGCTTTTTACAGTTATACTGCATCAGTCTCAAGTGATTTAGCATATGAGTATTATGTCCCTTTAAGGATAACACGGACACTATTACCTATTATCATTTTTCATTATTTTTTACTTTTATTTTTATAATTTTTTCCTGAATTCAGACACTTACATTTTGTTTAAGGGAATAAGCTGAACACACAAATAGATATAATGGCTGGTTTATGGGCAATATGTTTTGGCGGGAAAATGGAGTTATCTGATTGGCCAATTACCTATTATTATTTTTCATTATTTTTTACTTTTATTTTTGTAAGTTTTTTCTTGTTGGGACACTCATTAGGAATTTCACCTAGAAAGTTCACATCATGTCAAGGGACAAGCTTTTGTGCACATTGGCTTATATTGCCAACTCTGGGACATTCTATATTGAACTTCCAATTTCACTATTGTTATATGTATTATGTTTTAACTGATAGGGTAACTTACTGTTATTTACTGTTATTTATTTTAGATGTCTAAATCTTTTAGATAATAAATTGTTATAGACTTAAGTTTCTATTTTACATTTGCATATTTGTAACCACTTTAGCCTCTTTGGCGCTCCCTCCATCTGGATTATTGTACATGTTTACACAAAAGCAAGGTGTTTAAAATGATATAAAATAGTCTCTTTCATTGTTATATTAAAAAGCACTAATCAATAGGTTATACTTAATAGAAATAATTATATGTATTATTAATAATTTTAAAGGATTTTACCTTTTTTATTTATTTTTTAACTTATTTTGTGCATAGTCCATTACTTCATGAAATCCCCTCAAGGGGGCTGTGGCTTCTACAGGAAAGCAAAGTAGCTTTTCCTTTAATGTGGTGGAGGAGACATGCTTTAGCTACAGTCAACGTAATGCCCATGCTCAGGATAGGACTTTTGCTGCAAACATAATTTGACAGTAGAACTTAAGTTATGTAATGTCAACTCTATCATCTCAATAAAAGCAGTATTTCTAAGTGCTCATTTTGCAAGAAAACAAGTAAGTTGTTAGAAGTTTTTTTTTTCCGTTAAAATATTTTTTGTTGTTTTCAAACAAGAATACAGAAATACATTAAAAAAACAAACATAATTGTGCGGATATTAAAGGGACAGTCTACACCAGAATTTTTATTGTTTTAAAAGATAGATAATCCCTTTATTACCCATTCCCCAGTTTTGCATAACCAACACAGTTATATTTATATACTTTTTACCTCTGTGATTACCTTGTATCTAAGCCTCTGCAAACTGCCCCTTTTTTCAGTTCTTTTGACAGACTTGCAGTCTAGCCAATCAGTGCCTGCTCCCAGATAACTTCACGTGCACGAGCACAGTGTTATCTATATGAAATTTGTGAACTAACACCCTCTAGTGGTGAAAAACTGTTAAAATGCAATCTGAAAAGAGGTGGACTTCAAGGTCTAAGAAATTAGCATATGAACCTCCTAGGTTAAGCTTTCAACTAAGAATACCAAGAGAACAAAGCAAAATTGGTGATAAAAGTAAATTGGAAAATTATTTAAAATGACATGCTCTATCTGAATCATGAAAGTTTATTTTGGCCTAGACTGTCCCTTTAACAACAACCACTTATAGAACAGGAGTGGCGGCACTTGGATATCACAATACATTTAAATGTCATATTTATCAAAGAACCATTCAAAGGTGGAAATGCTTCTAGATTCACAAGACAACTTAAGTTACGGTTACAATCTAATTAATATAGTAATACTGATTTGACACAGTGTAATTGTGATGAGTTTATGTACCTTGTTCCCAGATAAATATTACATCAGCAATAAAGTCTTGTTTACCTATGAACGTGTAATGTTCCTTCCCTAACCCACATAGCATATGTGGGGACTACAACTTTCTTCCGATACCTAGGTATCAAACGCCTGGCGCAGTTAAAGCTTATTAGAAGTTTTTAACACACTCTGCTTCTTTTTAGGTTCACTTAAAGGGCCATAATACCCAAATGTTTAAACACTTGAAAGTGATGCAGTATAGCTGTAAAAAGCTGACTAGAAAATATCTCCTGAACAACTCTATGTAAAAAAGAAAGATATTTTACCTCAAAAGTTCCTCAGTAGCCAACTCCCATTGTAAAGGATCTCTAAGCAGCATTTTAGTGTGTCTGTCCTCGGACAGCTGAAAGGATGAGCCTCGTGAACTCTCATATTATTTCACCAATCAGGTAAAGGAAGCTTACTATGAAATCTCATGAGAGTTAAGTCAAATCTCATGAGATCACAGTAAGAGTTCATGACCTCAGCACTGCTGATGCTGATTGGCTTCTGTTCATTTCTTCATTTTTTTATTTTTTTTTACCTGCAGCTGGGAGCAGGTGAAGTATAACTTTTTACACAGAACTTACTCTGCTGAGCTGAGGAGATTGTGAGGTAAAATATCTTCCTTTTTTACATAGAGATGCTCAGGTGATATTTTCCTGTCAGCTTTTTACAGTTATACTGCATCAGTTTCAAGTGATTTAGCATATGAGTATTATGTCCCTTTAAAGGAGAATTGATTTAACTTATTATTTTTACTAAATGAGCACTTTTTCATATCCCTTTAAGGCTGCAGAAACCTTTTGAAAGACTGCTGTAAAATGTTCCCCACACAAATGATATGTGAAATTATCCCGCTACTAATGCATTGTGTTGTACATGTGTAATCTGATTTAGCTATTGTAATTTTCTTATGATTTTACTTTGGTGCAGGAAGAATGTTTGGTTGGAATCCTGGAGCTAGTGCGCAGCTGGATCAGACTCGGTCCTCACCATGTGGTTTGGCTAAACTGCAAAGCAGCTTATGGATATGAGTATTTGTTTACAAACCTCAGTGAGGAATTGGGAGTAAAGGTATGAGCTTTCTGTGTTTGCATTAAGTGGCCCAGAAATATTAAACCAAAACTGTATTCCAGCTGACTGTTAATAACTGTACACATGTGCAATTGTGCATACACAAGAATTCTTAGTAAATATAGTTTTTTATGTGTGTACCGTGTGCTTATTGGTTGCTTTGTGTGCGTCACTTGTTAACAGAAAGGGTCTTAACTCTAAACTTAAACCAGGAATAGATCAGTCTCCCTTAATATACAATAAGTAAAGTTACTCCTTCTTAGGTTTTTCCTGAAATGGGGAGAGCATGGGCGTTTGTTTGGATAATTGAATTATGAATATGGCCGCGGGTAGCAGCATTTGGCTATTTCCGGAGCTGGAATTATTAGTTTAATAGTACAACACACAAAGCTCTGGATTTGCACAAATCTTTGTGTTTCGATATTATACAAATAAATTAGTCTCCAAAAGGAGCTGAATGCTGCTACCTGTGGCCATATACAGAATTTAGTTTAAACAAACAAATGCTGAATGCACATGTCTAGGAGGCAGCACATGTTCAAAAAGTTTCTAAAGGTACACTAAATACACACACACACACACACACACACACACACATACAAACACACAAACACACACACACATAAACACACACACAAACACACACAAATACACACACAAAAACACACACACATAAACACAAACACACAACTACACACACACACAACTACACACACACACAACCACACACAACCACACACACACAAATACACAAACACACACACACCATGAGCAATTTAAAGGGACAGTAAAGTAACAACTTTCCAATCTAATTGTATTATCACATTTGCTTTGTTCCCTTGATATTCTGCGTTGAAGAGATACCTAGGTAAGAATCAAGAGTAAGAGCACTACATGGCAGGAAATAGTGCTGCCCTCTAGTGCTCTTGCATATGGATAACATTCTTACAAAACTGTTGCCATATAGTGCTACAGAAATGGGCCAGTTTCTAAGCTTGTGTCCCTGCTTTTCAACAAAGTGTAGAAAGGGAACAAAGAAAATGTGTTAATAGAAGTAAATTACAAAGTTGTTTCAAATCACATGCTTTATTTGAATTGTGAAAAAACTATTTGGGTTTCATATACCTTTAAGTTTAATCTATTGGAAGACGTCCATGCAGGGCCGCCATCAGGGGGTGACGGGTGACTCCTGTCAGAGGCCCAATGGGCCAGGGGGGGCCCATGAGGCAAGAACTAAAAAAAAAAATTATTTTTTTTTAAATTTTGGCAGCCACCAGTGGGTACTACAGCAGAGTACTAATTGAGCATGGGAAATGTTATTACAAGGAGTAAAGTATTAGCATTTGAAAGGATTTCTGAGTGTGCACTAAACCACTATGCACAGTGTGAGACAGACTTGGCACTTTGTACAGTGTGTGTCTGAGTCAGACGGCAGATCACTTTCATTTGCAGAGGGGGTAGGACTTACTTAGCAAATGTTTTTATTTCTTTGTGCAATTTCGGATTGTAACTTCAGTGGGGTAGCAGTTGTATGGTGGGGCCAGGGGTCCATAAAAACACATTTTTTTTAGCAGCAGTGTATTTATGATTATTTGACAATGCCCTTTTGGCAGATGCCCTTTTGGCAGATATGCTGCCCTTTTGGCAGATATGCATTTTATTTATATATATATATATATATATATATATATATATATATATATATATATATTACATTCCAGTTTACTGCCCCTTTCTGCAAGAACTTTCCAGATGCAAGGAGGCATTTTATCTAAGATTTTTACATCTGCATAAAATGTTATACTCTCAGACTAAGATTGCTCAGTGTTTGAAATAAAACAGGTTAACTTAAAACTGTTCAGTTTACACTACAGCTGACTTAATTTTGAAATACATACAAACAAGCCTAAATCCTGCATTTAACCAGATCTAATGGTATGAGTACCACAGCTTATGGTTCCACCAAGACCATATAGAGTACAGCATTTTCAAAATCCATAAGTACAGCTGACAGATGGGAACATTTGTAGTGGTGCTCTTGGTTGGGGAAAATGGGGAAAAAACAAACAAACATATGTCAACCTTTTAAAAGTACTTTTCTTCATCTAGCCATCTACCCAGATCATTAATGTAGAATTTTGAATTCACAGAATTATTTTTGTTTGCACATTTACAAATATGATTCTTTAAAAAGGGATCTCTTAATTTCTGCAATTTTTTTTTATCATGCATGTCACACACTGTTGATTTAGGGGATGCAAGGTGCATAAATGTTTCCTCCTGTGAGTGTTTCTGTGGGTGTCTGTGTTTATGTCTTTGTGCTTTGATTTGTGTCTCTATTAGTGTGTATGTATTTTTTTCTGTGGGTCTCTCTGTGAGGGTGGGTGTGTATGTATTTGTGCATTTTCTTTGGATGTCTGTGAGGGTGTGTGCATATGTCTTTGAACTTTTTCTATGGGTGTCTCTGTAAGGGTGTGTGTATGTTTGTCTTTGTGTATTTTCTCTGGATGCCTCTGTGAAGGTGGGTGTGTATGTCTGTGTTTTCTGTGGATGTCTCTGTGAGTGTGTGTGTGTATACAGTGTATGTATGTATGTTTGTGTTTTCTGTGGATGTCTCTGTGATGGTGTGTGTTTTCTGTGGGTGTCTCTGTGAGGGTGTGTGTATGTCTGTGTGTTTTCTGTGGATATCTCAGTGAGGGTGTGTGTATGTATGTCTTTCTTTGTTTTAAGTGGTTGTCTCTCTGTGTGTGTATGTCTTTTTGTGTTTTCTGTGAGTGTGTGTGTGTGTGTCTTTTTGTGTTTTCTGAGGCTGTCTCTGTGTGTGTGTGTGTGTATGTCTTTGTGTGTTTTCTGAGGCTGTCTCTGTCGGTGTTTCCTTGGGTGTATGTGCAAGTTTGTGTGTGTGTGTCCATTGTCTGTTCCTTTTTAGGACATTTTGACCTTACTACTGATTATTCACATCTATCTACAGACTTTGAGACTAATGAGACCTTTCCGGAAGTCACCAATCCATCATTTAACCTTTAAATTATTGTTTAGGCAGTCCAGGGCCCTTCCTTTCAGCCACTGCATGCTGTTGTCATCATTTAGTTGGCATCTTTCTTTACAAAAAGATAATCAGAACTCCATATTTTGTTTTCTAAATCTCCTTTTTTTTTTTTTTTTACAAAACTTTAGTCTACCTCATTACTTGTCAGGTCAATGTAAACAAGTGCTGAGTGTCTGTTTGGGTGTCTGTGTCTGAGTGTGTTTCTTCGCGTGTCTGCTAGAGTGTCTATATGTGAATCCTTATGTGTGAGTGTGTGTTTCAGTGTATGAGTCCAGAGCCCAGACCTGAATCCAAATCAAAATCTGTGGGGTGATCTGAAGAGGGCTGTGTACAGGAGATGCCCTCGCATTCTGACAGATTTGGAGTGTTTTTGCAAAGAAGAGTGGGCAAATCTTGCCAAGTCAAGATGTGCCATGCTGAAAAACTTATACCCAAAAAGACTGAGTGCTGTAATAAAATCAAAAGGTGCTTCAATAAAGTATTAGTTTAAGGGTGTTCACACTTATGCAACCATATTATTTTAGTTTTTTATTTTTATTTCCCTTTACCTAAAAGATTTCAGTTTGTTTTTCAATTGAGTTGTACAGTTTATAGGTCACAGTAAAGGTGGAAAAAGTTCTGAAATGATTTATCTTTGTCTCATTTTTTTACATCACAGAAACCTGACATTTTAACAGGGGTGTGTAGACTTTTTATATCCACTGTATATATATATATATTGTATGTGTTTACCAGTTTCCCATTCATATTATAACGTTAAATAATGTTCTGTTATATTTTCTTATGTGTTATTTGAATTTCTTATATTTAGATTGATTTATTATTATTTTAATTATTTTACAGGTCCATGTGAATAAGCTAGATATGTTTAAGAAAATGCCTGATATCCTTTATCATGTAACAACTGATCGACGGACACAGATTCACGCTTGTCGGCACCCTTTGGTATATCCTCACAAATATTCTTAAATATTTATATTTATTTTGGATGCTCATAACAATGATACCATCATTCATAGAGTGTGGTATATAGTAGAAAACATTCCCAGTAACTTATCTTTCTAAAACATTAACTTGCAGATTGCTTTTTTTTACAAACAATAACTAAGATACTAGTAATAAAATGTTGAGCAGTAAAAGCTAAATTTGATGCTTACCTGACAAATTAATTTCTTTCATGTTGTTGAGAGAGCCCTCGAGCCATCAGATGTGGAAATTACCCTACAGACCACTAGGAGGAGGCAAAAACACGCCAACATAACAGAGCTTTAAATGCTCCGTTATACATATAGCCAAGTAGATAGAGGAAACTACAAATCAGAAAAGACAAAGCAGAGCAGCGGGGCTGTTGGACTCTTACCATCATGAAAAAAAATCAATTTAGCATGTAAGCATAAATTTTGTTTTATTTCATTGTATGGTAAGAGTCCATGAGACATCATGTGTGGGAATCTAAAAACAAGCAGTAAAGTCCACGAGACCACCATGAAATAGGGGGGACAAACAGTTAAAGCAGGTACGTTACTGATCATGCACTTTGGCCTGCAGAACTTTCTCTGCAAAAGCAGCCTCAGAAGAGGCATACACATCAAAGTGATAAAACTTCAAAAAGGAATTTTGGAGGCAAAAAATGGCTGAGGATTCAGGGTAAGTGTCCCGGGCTCCCACATTTAAAATCTCACATACAAATGCTTGTGCAACTCTACCCCTTGATCTTGAGCAACCACTCACACAAGAGCAGGGCTTGTCAATCATCCTAGATGAATCAGTCCAGGGTGTTTTAACCTATTATGCACACTGAATATTCTGACTGCACAAATTTTTGTGAAACCTTACGTAACTATATTTCATCCCTGCATGCTGACACATTGTTCATTTTTTTTAAGAATGAAGCTTTCCTGCGGGGGAACCGGTTGCCTTGCGGTATGCATTCAGGCGATGGCACTTCTCTGCGTGTAATCAGCATTAAACCATCAACCATGTGGTTTGGGGAGAGGACTCGGAAAACCAACGTAATAGTGAGGTATGACGATGCGCCAGGGAACAGATTTTGATCTGATGTGTAGAGCTCACCATCTAACCTTCCAGCAATATATGATTTTCTTGTTCAATACTACTTATATAGAAGCATTGAGTTTTGGTGAAAATGTATCTTTCTTTACCAGTAGATGGCGGTAAAGAGTTCAAGTACAATTTAAATGCCAGGGCTCTAGTTGGCTAGTAAACTGAACCAAGAAATGATTTTACCTTTCTGGGGACAAATATTGGCTGTGTCTTTATTTGTTGTTAATAGGGTTCAAACTCTTTTTTTTTCCATGCTTAGCTTTTTCTGGTATAATGGACATATATACTACCTGTTTCTCCAACATAGGTGTGTCCGGTCCACGGCGTCATCCTTACTTGTGGGATATTCTCTTCCCCAACAGGAAATGGCAAAGAGCCCAGCAAAGCTGGTCACATGATCCCTCCTAGGCTCCGCCTTCCCCAGTCATTCTCTTTGCCGTTGTACAGGCAACATCTCCACGGAGATGGCTTAGAGTTTTTTGGTGTTTAAATGTAGTTTTTATTCTTCAATCAAGAGTTTGTTATTTTAAAATAGTGCTGGTATGTACTATTTACTCTGAAACAGAAAAGAGATGAAGATTTCTGTTTGTAAGAGGAAAATGATTTTAGCAACCGTTACTAAAATCGATGGCTGTTTCCACACAGGACTGTTGAGAGGAATTAACTTCAGTTGGGGGAAACAGTGAGCAGACTTTTGCTGCTTGAGGTATGACACATTTCTAACAAGACTTGGTAATGCTGGAAGCTGTCATTTTCCCTATGGGATCCGGTAAGCCATTTTTATTAAATAAGAATAAAGGGCTTCACAAGGGCTTTAAAGACTGGTAGACATTTTTCTGGGCTAAAACGATTGATATATAAGCATTTTTAATACTTCATAGTTTTGAGGAGTTATTTTATTCTTGGGAATCATGTAAAATAACCGGCAGGCACTGTATTGGACACCTTTTTCACTGGGGGCCTTCTCTAATCATAGGCAGAGCCTCATTTTCGCGCCTCTATTGCGCAGTTGTTTTTGGGAAGCAAGACATGCAGATGCATGTGTGAGGAGCTCAGATACATAGAAAAAGCTTACTGAAGGCGTCATTTGGTATCGTATTCCCCTTTGGGCTTGGTTGGGTCTCAGCAAAGCAGATACCAGGGACTGTATAGGGGTTAAATGTAAAAACGGCTCCGGTTCCGTTATTTTAAGAGTTAAAGCTTTCAAATTTGGTGTGCAATACTTTTAAGGCTTTAAGACACTGTGGTGAAATTTTGGTGAATTTTGAACAATTCCTTCATACTTTTTCACATTTTTAGTAATAAAGTGTGTTCAGTTTAAAATTTAAAGTGACAGTAACGGTTTTATTTTAAAAGTTTTTTGTACTTTGTTATCAAGTTTATGCCTGTTTAACATGTCTGAACTATCAGATAGACTATGTTCTGTATGTGGGGAAGCCAAGGTTCCTTCTCATTTAAATAGATGTGATTTATGTGACACAAAATTTAGAGAAAATGATGCCCAAGATGATTCCTCAAGTGAGGGGAGTAAGCATGGTACTGCATCATCCCCTCCTTCGTCTACGCCAGTCTTGCCCACACAGGAGGCCCCTAGTACATCTAGTGCGCCAATACTCCTTACTATGCAACAATTAACGGCTGTAATGGATAATTCTATCAAAAACATTTTAGCCAAAATGCCCACTTATCAGCGAAAGCGCGACTGCTCTGTTTTAGAAAATACTGAAGAGCATGAGGACGCTGATGATATTGGTTCTGAAGTGCCCCTACACCAGTCTGAGGGGGCCAGGGAGGTTTTGTCTGAGGGAGAAATTTCAGATTCAGGGAAAATTTCTCAACAAGCTGAACCTGATGTGATTACATTCAAATTTAAATTGGAACATCTCCGCGCTCTGCTTAAGGAGGTGTTATCTACTCTGGATGATTGTGAGAATTTGGTCATTCCAGAGAAATTATGTAAGATGGACAAGTTCCTAGAGGTCCCGGGGCCCCCCGAAGCTTTTCCTATACCCAAGCGGGTGGCGGACATTGTAAACAAAGAATGGGAAAGGCCCGGCATACCTTTTGTCCCTCCCCCTATATTTAAGAAATTGTTTCCTATGGTCGACCCCAGAAAGGACTTATGGCAGACAGTCCCCAAGGTCGAGGGGGCGGTTTCTACTCTAAACAAACGCACTACTATCCCTATAGAAGATAGTTGTGCTTTCAAAGATCCTATGGATAAAAAAACATAATTTATGCTTACCTGATAAATTCCTTTCTTCTGTAGTGTGATCAGTCCACGGGTCATCATTACTTCTGGGATATTACTCCTCCCCAACAGGAAGTGCAAGAGGATTCACCCAGCAGAGTTGCATATAGCCCCTCCCCTCTACGTCACCCCCAGTCATTCGACCAAGGACCAACGAGAAAGGAGGAACCAAGGGTGTAGTGGTGACTGGAGTATAATTTAAAAATAATTACCTGCCTTAAAAAACAGGGCGGGCCGTGGACTGATCACACTACAGAAGAAAGGAATTTATCAGGTAAGCATAAATTATGTTTTCTTCTGTTAAGTGTGATCAGTCCACGGGTCATCATTACTTCTGGGATACCAATACCAAAGCAAAAGTACACGGATGACGGGAGGGATAGGCAGGCTCTTTTATACAGAAGGAACCACTGCCTGAAGAACCTTTCTCCCAAAAATAGCCTCCGAGGAAGCAAATGTGTCAAATTTGTAAAATTTGGAAAAAGTATGAAGCGAAGACCAAGTTGCAGCCTTGCAAATCTGTTCAACAGAGGCCTCATTCTTGAAGGCCCAAGTGGAAGCCACAGCTCTAGTAGAATGGGCTGTAATTCTTTCAGGAGGCTGCTGTCCAGCAGTCTCATAAGCTAAACGTATTATACTACGAAGCCAAAAGGAAAGAGAGGTTGCCGAAGCCTTTTGACCTCTCCTCTGACCAGAGTACACGACAAACAGAGAAGACATTTGTCGAAATTCCTTAGTTGCCTGTAAGTAAAATTTTAGGGCACGAACTACGTCCAGATTATGTAGTAAGCGTTCCTTCTTTGAAGAAGGATTTGGACACAAAGAAGGAACAACAATCTCTTGATTGATATTCCTGTTAGTGACTACCTTGGGTAAGAACCCAGGTTTAGTACGCAGAACTACCTTATCCGAATGAAAAATCAAATAAGGAGAATCACAATGTAAGGCTGATAACTCAGAGACTCTTCGAGCCGAGGAAATAGCCATTAAAAATAGAACTTTCCAAGATAACAACTTTATATCAATGGAATGGAGGGGTTCAAACGGAACGCCCTGTAAAACGTTTAGAACAAGATTTAAACTCCATGGTGGAGCAACAGTCTTAAACACAGGCTTAATCCTCGCTAGAGCCTGACAAAAAGCCTGAACGTCTGGCACTTCTGACAGACGTTTGTGAAACAGAATAGACAGAGCTGAGATCTGTCCCTTTAATGAACTAGCAGATAAACCCTTTTCTAAACCTTCTTGTAGAAAAGACAATATCCTAGGAATCCTAACCTTACTCCAAGAGTAACCTTTGGATTCACACCAATAAAGGTATTTACGCCATATTTTGTGGTAAATCTTTCTGGTAACAGGCTTCCTAGCCTGTATTAAGGTGTCAATAACTGACTCAGAAAACCCACGTTTTGATAAAATCAAACGTTCAATTTCCAAGCAGTCAGCTTCAGAGAAATTAGATTTTGATGTTTGAAAGGACCCTGTATCAGAAGGTCCTGTTTCAGAGGTAGAGACCAAGGTGGACAGGATGACATGTCCACCAGGTCTGCATACCAAGTCCTGCGTGGCCATGCAGGTGCTATCAGAATCACTGATGCTCTCTCCTGTTTGATTCTGACAATCAATCGAGGAAGCATCGGGAAGGGTGGAAACACATAAGCCATCCTGAAGTCCCAAGGTGCTGTCAGGGCATCTATTAGGACTGCTCCTGGATCCCTGGATCTGGACCCGTAACGAGGAAGCTTGGCGTTCTGTCGAGACGCCATGAGATCTATCTCTGGTTTGCCCCAACGTCGAAGTATTTGGACAAAGACCTCCGGATGAAGTTCCCACTCCCCCGGATGAAAAGTCTGACGACTTAAGAAATCCGCCTCCCAGTTCTCCACTCCCGGGATGTGGATTGCTGACAGGTGGCAAGAGTGAGACTCTGCCCAGCGAATTATCTTTGATACTTCCATCATTGCTAGGGAGCTTCTTGTCCCTCCCTGATGGTTGATGTAAGCTACAGTCGTGATGTTGTCCGACTGAAACCTGATGAACTCCCGAGTTGTCAACTGGGGCCAAGCCAGGAGGGCATTGAGAACTGCTCTCAATTCCAGAATGTTTATTGGCAGGAGACTCTCCTCCTGACTCCATTGTCCCTGAGCCTTCAGAGAATTCCAGACGGCACCCCAACCTAGAAGGCTGGCGTCTGTTGTTACAATTGTCCAGTCTGGTCTGCTGAATGGCATCCCCCTGGACAGATGTGGCCGAGAAAGCCACCATAGAAGAGAATTTCTGGTCTCTTGATCCAGATTCAGAGAAGGGGACAAGTCTGAGTAATCCCCATTCCACTGACTTAGCATGCACAATTGCAGTGGTCTGAGGTGTAAGCGAGCAAATGGCACTATGTCCATTGCCGCTACCATTAAGCCGATTACCTCCATGCATTGAGCCACCGATGGGTGTTGAATGGAATGAAGGGTGCGGCAAGCACTTTGAAGTCTTGTTAACCTGTCCTCTGTCAGGTAAATCTTCATTTCTACAGAATCTATAAGAGTCCCCAGGAAGGGAACTCTTGTGAGTGGAACGAGTGAACTTTTCTTTTCGTTCACCTTCCATCCATGTGACCTTAGAAATGCCAGTACTAACTCTGTATGAGACTTGGCAGTTTGAAAGCTTGAAGCTTGTATCAGAATGTCGTCTAGGTAGGGAGCTACCGAAATTCCCCGCGGTCTTAGTACCGCCAGAAGAGCGCCTAGAACCTTCGTGAAGATTCTTGGAGCTGTAGCCAATCCGAATGGAAGAGCTACAAACTGGTAATGCCTGTCTAGAAAGGCAAATCTTAGATACCGGTAATGATCTTTGTGAATCGGTATGTGAAGGTAAGCGTCCTTTAAGTCCACTGTGGTCATGTACTGACCCTCTTGGATCATGGGTAAAATTGTCCGGATAGTCTCCATTTTGAATGATGGAACTCTTAGGAATTTGTTTAGGATCTTTAAATCCAGGATTGGTCTGAAAGTTCCCTCTTTTTTGGGAACCACAAACAGATTTGAGTAAAACCCTTTTCCCTGTTCCGACCGTGGAACTGGATGGATTACTCCCATTAACAATAGTTCTTGTATGCAGCGTAGAAACGCTTCTTTCTTTGTTTGGTTTGTCGACAACCTTGACAGATGAAATCTCTCTCTTGGAGGAGAGTATTTGAAGTCCAGGAGGTATCCCTGAGATATTATCTCTAGCGCCCAGGGATCCTGGACATCTCTTGCCCAAGCCTGGGCGTAGAGAGAAAGTCTGCCTCCCACTAGATCCGATCCCGGATCGGGGGCCCTCAATTCATGCTGTCTTAGTGGCAGCTGCAGGCTTCCTGGCCTGCTTGCCCTTGTTCCAGGACTGGTTAGGTCTCCAGCCTTGTCTGTAGCGAGCACCAGATCCTTCTTGTTTTGGAGTAGTGGAAGTTGATGCTGCTCCTGCTTTGAAATTCCGAAAGGAACGAAAATTAGACTGTCTAGCCTTAGGTTTGGCTTTGTCTTGAGGTAGGGCGTGGCCCTTACCTCCTGTAATGTCAGCGATAATTTCTTTCAAACCAGGCCCAAATAAGGTCTGTCCCTTGAAAGGTATATTAAGTAATTTGGACTTAGAAGTTACATCAGCTGACCAGGATTTTAGCCACAGTGCTCTGCGCGCCTGAATGGCGAATCCGGAATTCTTAGCCGTAAGTTTAATTAAATGTACTACGGCTTCCGAAATGAATGAATTAGATAGCTTAAGTACTCTAAGCCTGTCTGAAATATCGTCCAGCGTAGCTGAACCAAGATTCTCTTCTAGAGACTCAATCCAGAATGCCGCTGCAGCCGTGATCGGCGCAATGCATGCAAGGGGTTGCAATATAAAACCTTGTTGAACAAACATTTTCTTAAAGTAACCCTCTAATTTTTTATCCATTGGATCTGAAAAGGCACAGCTATCCTCTACCGGGATAGTGGTACGTTTAGCTAAAGTAGAAACTGCTCCCTCCACCTTAGGGACCGTTTGCCATAAGTCCCGTGTGGTGGTGTCTATTGGAAACATCTTTCTAAATATCGGAGGGGGTGAGAACGGCACACCGGGTCTATCCCACTCCTTAGTAATAATTTCAGTTAGTCTCTTAGGTATAGGAAAAACGTCAGTACTTGTTGGTACAGCAAAATATTTATCCAACCTACACATTTTCTCTGGTATTGCAACTGTGTTACAATCATTCAGGGCCGCTAACACCTCCCCTAGTAAAACACGGAGGTTTTCCAGCCTAAATTTAAAATTTAAAATATCTGAATCCAATCTGTTTGGATCAGAACCGTCAGCCGCAGAATGAAGCTCTCCGTCCTCATGTTCTGCAAGTTGCGACGCAGTATCTGACATGGCCCTAACATTATCAGCGCACTCTGTTCTCACCCCAGAGTGATCACGCTTGCCCCTTAGTTCTGGTAATTTAGCCAAAACCTCAGTCATAACAGTAGCCATATCTTGTAATGTTATTTGTAATGGCCGCCCAGATGTACTGGGCGCCGACATTTCGCGCACGTCCCGAGCGGGAGATGCAGGTACTGTCACGTGAGGCGAGTTAGTCGGCATAACTCTCCCCTCGTTGTTTGGTGAAATTTGTTCAATTTGTACAGATTGACTTTTATTTAATGTAGCATCAATACAGTTAGTACATAAATTTCTATTGGGCTCCACCTTGGCGTTAGTACAAATAGTACAGGTCTCATCTTCTGAATCAGACATGTTTAACAAACTAGCAAATAAACTTGCAATTTGGAAATACTATGAAAAAACGGACTGTGCTTAAGAAGCACTGAATATATATAACAGATGAAAACAATAAGCTTTGTAAAACAAAACGCAATTTAGCAAAGGCTTGTACCCAGTAGCAAGGAATAACTAACCCTGAGGCATAAAAAAGTTAAAGAATAAACGTTTTATATCACAGTCAACTACAATCTTACAGCTCTGTTAGATTACTTCCCTCAAATTAGCTTTGAAGATCCCTGGGTTCTGTAGAGATAAACCGGAACATGCAGGAAAAAACGATGAGCTTGTGACTGAAATTTTTAATGCGTAGCAAAAGCGCCAAAAAAAGGTCCCACCCCCTCACACACAACAGTGAGAGAGATCAGTAAACTGTCATAATTAGATCCAGTAACTGCCAAGTGGAAAAATAGTGCCCAAACATTTTATTCACCCAGTACCTCAGAAAATGAAAACGATTTTACATTCCAGCAAAAACGTTTTACATAAATTAAGAGTTATTAAAAAGCCTGTTGCATTGCCAGTAGGCTAAAGTTTTATATACATAGTGTAATTCCAGTGAAGTACCATTCCCCAGAATACTAAAAATGTAAATTATACATACATGATATTATGTCGGTATGGCAGGATTTTCTCATCAATTCCATTGTTAGAAAATAAAAACTGCTACATACCTCTTTGCAGAATAAACTGCCCGCTGTCCCCTGATCTGAAGTTTACCTCTCCTCAGATGGCCGAGAAACAGCAATATGATCTTAACAACTCCGGCTAAAATCATAGTAAAAACTCTGGTAGATTCTTCTTCAAACTCCACCAGAGAAGGAATAACACACTCCGGTGCTATTAAAAAATAACAAACTTTTGATTGAAGAAATAAACTAAATAAAATCACCATAGTCCTCTCACACATCCTATCTAGTCGTTGGGTGCAAGAGAATGACTGGGGGTGACGTAGAGGGGAGGGGCTATATGCAACTCTGCTGGGTGAATCCTCTTGCACTTCCTGTTGGGGAGGAGTAATATCCCAGAAGTAATGATGACCCGTGGACTGATCACACTTAACAGAAGAAATTAGAGGGTTTGCTTAAAAAGATGTTTGTTCAGCAAGGTTACCTTCTACAACCAATTTCATGCATGGTTCCTGTCACTACAGCAGCGTGTTTCTGGTTCGATGAACTAGAAAAGTCGCTCAATAAAGATTCTTCTTATGAGGAGATTATGGACAGAATTCATGCTCTCAAATTGGCTAACTCTTTTACTTTAGACGCCACTTTGCAATTGGCTAGATTAGCGGCGAAAAATTCAGGGTTTGCTATTGTGGCGCGCAGAGCGCTTTGGCTAAAATCTTGGTCAGCGGATGCGTCTTCCAAGAACAAATTGCTTAACATACCTTTCAAGGGGAAAACGCTGTTTGGCCCTGACTTGAAAGAGATTATTTCTGATATCACTGGGGGTAAGGGCCACGCCCTTCCTCAGGATAGGTCTTTCAAGGCTAAAAATAAACAAAATTTTCGTCCCTTTCGCAGAAACGGACCAGCCCCAAGTGCTACATCCTCTAAGCAAGAGGGTAATACTTCTCAAGCCAAGCCAGCCTGGAGGCCAATGCAAGGCTGGAACAAAGGTAAGCAGGCCAAGAAACCTGCCACTGCTACCAAGACAGCATGAGATGTTGGCCCCCGATCCGGGACCGGATCTGGTGGGGGGCAGACTTTCTCTCTTCGCTCAGGCTTGGGCAAGAGATGTTCTGGATCCTTGGGCGCTAGAAATAGTCTCCCAAGGTTATCTTCTGGAATTCAAGGGGCTTCCCCCAAGGGGGAGGTTCCACAGGTCTCAATTGTCTTCAGACCACATAAAGAGACAGGCATTCTTACATTGTGTAGAAGACCTGTTAAAAATGGGAGTGATTCATCCTGTTCCATTAGGAGAACAAGGGATGGGATTTTACTCCAATCTGTTCATAGTTCCCAAAAAAGAGGGAACATTCAGACCAATCTTAGATCTCAAGATCCTAAACAAGTTTCTCAAGGTTCCATCGTTCAAAATGGAAACCATTCGGACAATTCTTCCTTCCATCCAGGAAGGTCAATTCATGACCACGGTGGATTTAAAGGATGCGTATCTACATATTCCTATCCACAAGGAACATCATCGGTTCCTAAGGTTCGCCTTTCTGGACAAGCATTACCAGTTTGTGGCACTTCCATTCGGATTAGCCACTGCTCCAAGAATTTTCACAAAGGTACTAGGGTCCCTTCTAGCGGTGCTACGACCAAGGGGCATTGCAGTAGTACCTTACTTGGACGACATACTGATTCAAGCGTCGTCCCTACCACAAGCAAAGGCTCATACGGACATTGTCCTGGCCTTTCTCAGATCTCACTGGTGGAAAGTGAACGTAGAAAAAAGTTCTCTATCTCCGTCAACAAGAGTTCCCTTCTTGGGAACAATAATAGACTCCTTAGAAATGAGGATTTTTCTGACAGAGGCCAGAAAATCAAAACTTCTAAGCTCTTGTCGGATACTTCATTCTGTTCCTCTTCCTTCCATAGCGCAGTGCATGGAAGTAATAGGTTTGATGGTCGCGGCAATGGACATAGTTCCTTTTGCGCGAATTCATCTGAGACCATTACAACTGTGCATGCTCAGTCAGTGGAATGGGGATTATACAGACTTGTCTCAGACGATACAAGTAGATCGGAGGACCAGAGATTCACTCCGTTGGTGGCTGACCCTGGACAACCTGTCACAGGGGATGAGCTTCCGCAGACCAGAGTGGGTCATTGTCACGACCGACGCCAGTCTGGTGGGCTGGGGCGCGGTCTGGGAACTCCTGAAAGCTCAGGGTCTTTGGTCTCGGGAAGAATCTCTTCTCCCGATAAATATTCTGGAACTGAGAGCGATATTCAATGCTCTCAAGGCTTGGCCTCAGCTAGCAAAGGCCAAATTCATACGGTTTCAATCAGACAACATGACGACTGTTGCGTATATCAACCATCAAGGGGGAACAAGGAGTTCCCTGGCGATGGAAGAAGTGACCAAAATCATTCAATGGGCGGAGACTCACTCCTGCCACTTGTCTGCAATCCACATCCCAGGAGTGGAAAATTGGGAAGCGGATTTTCTGAGTCGTCAGACATTTCATCCGGGGGAGTGGGAACTCCATCCGGAAATCTTTGCCCAAATTACTCAATTGTGGGGCATTCCAGACATGGTTCTGATGGCCTCTCGTCAGAACTTCAAGGTTCCTTGCTACGGGTCCAGATCCAGGGATCCCAAGGCGACTCTAGTAGATGCACTAGTAGCACCTTGGACCTTCAACCTAGCTTATGTATTCCCACCGTTTCCTCTCATCCCCAGGCTGGTAGCCAGGATCAATCAGGAGAGGGCATCGGTGATCTTGATAGCTCCTGCGTGGCCACGCAGGACTTGGTATGCAGACCTGGTGAATATGTCATCGGCTCCACCATGGAAGCTACCTTTGAGACAGGACCTTCTTGTTCAAGGTCCGTTCGAACATCCGAATCTGGCCTCACTCCAACTGACTGCTTGGAGATTGAACGCTTGATTTTATCAAAGCGAGGGTTCTCAGATTCTGTCATTGATACTCTTGTTCAGGCCAGAAAGCCTGTAACTAGAAAAATCTACCATAAAATATGGAAAAAATATATCTGTTGGTGTGAATCTAAAGGATTCCCATGGAACAAGATAAAAATTCCTAAGATTCTATCCTTTCTTCAAGAAGGTTTGGAGAAAGGATTATCTGCAAGTTCTTTGAAGGGACAGATTTCTGCTTTATCTGTTTTACTTCACAAAAAGCTGGCGGCTGTGCCAGATGTTCAAGCTTTTGTTCAGGCTCTGGTTAGAATCAAGCCTGTTTACAAACCTTTGACTCCTCCTTGGAGTCTCAATTTAGTTCTTTCAGTTCTTCAGGGGGTTCCGTTTGAACCCTTACATTCCGTAGATATTAAGTTATTATCTTGGAAAGTTTTGTTTTTGGTTGCAATTTCTTCTGCTAGAAGAGTTTCAGAGTTATCTGCTCTGCAGTGTTCTCCTCCTTATCTGGTGTTCCATGCAGATAAGGTGGTTTTGCATACTAAACCTGGTTTTCTTCCGAAAGTTGTTTCTAACAAAAACATTAACCAGGAGATAGTCGTGCCTTCTTTGTGTCCGAATCCAGTTTCAAAGAAGGAACGTTTGTTGCACAATTTGGATGTAGTTCGTGCTCTAAAATTCTATTTAGATGCTACAAAGGATTTCAGACAAACATCTTCCTTGTTTGTTGTTTATTCTGGTAAAAGGAGAGGTCAAAAAGCAACTTCTACCTCTCTCTCTTTTTGGCTTAAAAGCATCATCAGATTGGCTTACGAGACTGCCGGACGGCAGCCTCCTGAAAGAATCACAGCTCATTCCACTAGGGCCGTGGCTTCCACATGGGCCTTCAAGAACGAGGCTTCTGTTGATCAGATATGTAAGGCAGCGACTTGGTCTTCACTGCACACTTTTACTAAATTTTACAAATTTGATACTTTTGCTTCTTCTGAGGCTATTTTTGGGAGAAAGGTTTTGCAAGCCGTGGTGCCTTCCATCTAGGTGACCTGATTTGCTCCCTCCCATCATCCGTGTCCTAAAGCTTTGGTATTGGTTCCCACAAGTAAGGATGACGCCGTGGACCGGACACACCTATGTTGGAGAAAACAGAATTTATGTTTACCTGATAAATTACTTTCTCCAACGGTGTGTCCGGTCCACGGCCCGCCCTGGTTTTTTAATCAGGTCTGATAATTTATTTTCTTTAACTACAGTCACCACGGTATCATATGATTTCTCCTATGCAAATATTCCTCCTTTACGTCGGTCGAATGACTGGGGAAGGCGGAGCCTAGGAGGGATCATGTGACCAGCTTTGCTGGGCTCTTTGCCATTTCCTGTTGGGGAAGAGAATATCCCACAAGTAAGGATGACGCCGTGGACCGGACACACCGTTGGAGAAAGTAATTTATCAGGTAAACATAAATTCTGTTTTTTGTGTAAAAATTTTGTTTGTCTGATGCTTCCTAGAAAAGCCGAATCAGATTCTGTAACCTAGGTAGTACTGTGTTAGCCAGTGTAGTAGAACAAATAATAAATGACAAAAGTGATGTACAGGCGATACCTTTAATGGTTAGCCAATAGGAAATACAACTGTAAATTTTCAGGGCACTGAGGTCCCTTTGACTGCCTTACTGTGTTCTTAAAGGGACACTCTAGTCAAAAATAAAACCTTCATGATTCAGCTAGAGCATGCAAATTTAAACAACTTTTGAATTTACTTTTATCATCAAATTTGCTTTGTTTTCTTGGTATTCTTTGTTGAAAGCTTAACCTAGGTAGGCTCATATGCTAATTTCTAAGCCCTTGAAAGCCGCCTCTTATCTCAGTGCGTTTTGACAGTTTTTCACAGCTAGACAGCGCTAGTTCATGTGTGCAATATAGATAACATTGTGCTCACTCCCGTTATTTATGAGTCAGCACTGATTGGCTAAAATAAGTCTGTCAAAGGAGCTTAGATAAGGAGGCAGTCTGCAGAGGCTTAGATACAAGGTAAACACAGAGGTAAAAATTATATTAATATAACCGTGTTAAACAATAAAAAGCTTGCCGTTTTCCCCCATTTGATAGCCTTATTTATATCACTTTTATTTTTGCAAATAGATTGATTTGTAGTATTTTGAAAAAACATAGTCGCTGGCTTTGGCAATTTGCAGTATTTCCAGGTTACAGAATTAGCTTTTTGGCCTTCCTAGGGTTTGTAGGACTGAAATTTTTTAGACACAAAAGCAAGAATGTTCAATGTCCCTTTAATTTTTATGACTTTTATGCTGTACTTTTTAAACTTTCAACCATGAATCACAACATTCACAGGGTGACCAGAAGTATTGTATGTAGAAACATAGGCCTAGATTTAGAGTTGGGCGGTAGCCGTGAAAACCAGCGTTAGAGGCTCCTAACGCTGGTTTTTACCGCCCTCTGGTATTTGGAGCCAGTCATTAAAGGGTCTAACGCTCACTTTCCAGACGCGACTTTTCCATACCGCAGATCCCCTTAAGTCATTTGCGTATCCTATCTTTTCAATGGGATCTTTCTAACGCTGGTATTTCGAGTCGTGGCTGAAGTGAGCGTAAGAAATCTAACGACAAAACTCCAGCCGCAGAAAAAAGTCAGTAGTTAAGAGCTTTCTGGGCTAACGCCGGTTTATAAAGCTCTTAACTACTGTGCTCTAAAGTACACTAACACCCATAAACTACCTATGTACCCCTAAACCGAGGTCCCCCCACATCGCCGCCACTCGATTACATTTTTTTAAGCCCTAATCTGCTGACCGCCACCTACGTTATACTTATGTACCCCTAATCTGCTGCCCCTAACACCGCCGACCCCTATATTATATTTATTAACCCCTAACCTGCCCCCCACAACGTCGCCGCCAGCTACCTACAATAATTAACCCCTAATCTGCCGAACGCAAAGCGCCGCCACCTACGTTATCCTTATGTACCCCTAATCTGCTGCCCCTAACACCGCCGACCCCTATATTATATTTATTAACCCCTAATCTGCCCCCACAACGTCGCCGCCACCTACCTACAATTATTAACCCCTAATCTGCCGACCGGAGCTCACCGCTAGTATAATAAATGTATTAACCCCTAATCCGCCTCACTCCCGCCTCAATAACCCTATAATAAATAGTATTAACCCCTAATCTGCCCTCCCTAACATCGCCGACAGCTAACTTCAAGTATTAACCCCTAATCTGCCGATCGGAGCTCACCGCTACTCTAATAAATTGTTTAACCCCTTAAGCTAATTCTAACCCTAACACTAACACCCCCCTAAGTTAAATATAATTTTTATCTAACGAAATAAATTAAGTCTTATTAAATAAATTATTCCTATTTAAATCTAAATACTTACCTGTAAAATAAATCCTAATATAGCTACAATATAAATTATAATTATATCTTAGCTATTTTAGGATTAATATTTATTTTACAGGCAACTTTGTAATTATTTTAACCAGGTACAATAGCTATTAAATAGTTAAGAACTATTTAATAGCTACCTAGTTAAAATAATTACAAAATTACCTGTAAAATAAATCCTAACCTAAGTTACAATTAAACCTAACACTACACTAGCAATAAATTAATTAAATAAAATACCTACAATTATCTACAATTAAACCTAACACTACACTATCAATAAATTAATTAAATACAATATCTACAAATAAATACAATTAAATAAACTAACTAAAGTACAAAAAATAAAAAAGAACTAAGTTACAAAAAATAAAATAATATTTACAAACATTAGAAAAATATTACAACAATTTTAAACTAATTACACCTACTCTAAGCCCCCTAATAAAATAACAAAGACCCCCAAAATAAAAAAATGCCCTACCCTATTCTAAATTACAAAAGCTCAAAGCTCTTTTACCTTACCAGCCCTTAAAAGGACCTTTTGTGGGGCATGCCCCAAAGAATTCAGCTCTTTTGCCTGTAAAAAAAAACATACAATACCCCCCCCCCAACATTACAACCCACCACCCACATACCCCTAATCTAACCCAAACCCCCCTTAAATAAACCTAACACTAAGCCCCTGAAGATCTTCCTACCTTATCTTCACCTCGCCGGGTATCACCACCGATCGGTCCTGGCTCCTAAATCATCATCCAACCCAAGCGGGGGCTGGCGATCCATAATCCTGCGGCTGAAGAGGTCCAGAAGAGGCTCCAAAGTCTTCATCCTATCCGGGAAGAAGAGGCGATCCAGACCGGCAACCATCTTGATCCAAGCGGCCTCTACTATCTTCATCCGATGAGGAACGGCTCCATCGTGAAGACCTCCAGCGCGGATCAATCTTCTTCCTCCGACGTCCAACTGAAGAATGACGGTTCCTTTAAGGGACGTCATCCAAGATGGCGTCCCTCGAATTCCGATTGGCTGATAGGATTCTATCAGCCAATCGGAATTAAGGTAGGAAAATTCTGATTGGCTGATGGAATCAGCCAATCAGAATCAAGTTCATTCCGATTGGCTGATCCAATCAGCCAATCAGATTGAGCTCGCATTCTATTGGCTGTTCCGACCAGCCAATAGAATGCGAGCTCAATCTGATTGGCTGATCGGATCAGCCAATCAGATTGAACTTGATTCTGATTGTCTGATTCCATCAGCCAATCAGAATTTTCCTACCTTAATTCCGATTGGCTGATAGAATCCTATCAGCCAATCGGAATTCGAGGGACGCCATCTTGGATGACGTCCCTTAAAGGAACCGTCATTTTTCAGTTGGACGTCAGAGGAAGAAGATTGATCCGCACTGGAGGTCTTCACGATGGAGCCGTTCCTCATCGGATGAAGATAGAAGATGCCGCTTGGATCAAGATGGTTGCCGGTCTGGATCGCCTCTTCTTCCCGGATAGGATGAAGACTTTGGAGCCTCTTCTGGACCTCTTCAGCTGCAGGATTATGGATCGCCAGCCCCCGCTTGGGTTGGATGAAGATTTAGGAGCCAGGACCGATCGGTGGTGATACCCGGCGAGGTGAAGATAAGGTAGGAAGATCTTCAGGGGCTTAGTGTTAGGTTTATTTAAGGGGGGTTTGGGTTAGATTAGTGGTATGTGGGTGGTGGGTTGTAATGTTGGGGGGGGGTATTGTATGTTTTTTTTTACAGGCAAAAGAGCTGAATTCTTTGGGCCATGCCCCACAAAAGGTCCTTTTAAGGGCTGGTAAGGTAAAAGAGCTTTGAACTTTTGTAATTTAGAATAGGGTAGGGCATTTTTTTATTTTGGGGGGCTTTGTTATTTTATTAGGGGGCTTAAAGTAGGTGTAATTAGTTTAAAATTATTGTAATATTTTTCTAATGTTTGTAAATATTTTTTTATTTTTTGTAACTTAGTTCTTTTTTATTTTTTGTACTTTAGTTAGTTTATTTAATTGTATTTATTTGTAGATATTGTATTTAATTTATTTATTGATAGTGTAGTGTTAGGTTTAATTGTAACTTAGGTTAGGATTTATTTTACAGGTAATTTTGTAATTATTTTAACTATTTTAGCTATTAAATAGTTCTCAACTATTTAATAGCTATTGTACCTGGTTAAAATAAATACAAAGTTACCTGTAAAATAAATATAAATCCTAAAATAGCTATAATATAATTATAATTTATATTGTAGCTATATTAGGGTTTATTTTACAGGTAAGTATTTAGCTTTAAATAGGAATAATTTATTTAATAAGAGTTAATTTATTTCGTTAGATTTAAATTATATTTAATTTAGGGGGGTGTTAGGGTTAGGGTTAGACTTAGCTTTAGGGTTTAATCCATTTATTACAGTAGCGGCGAGATTCGGTCGGCAGATTAGGGGTTAATAATTGAAGTTAGGTGTCGGCGATGTTAGGGAGGGCAGATTAGGGGTTAATACTATTTATTATAGGGTTATTGAGGCGGGAGTGAGGCGGATTAGGGGTTAATAACTTTATTATAGTAGCGGTGCGGTCCGCTCGGCAGATTAGGGGTTAATAAGTGTAGGCAGGTGGAGGCGACGTTGAGGGGGGCAGATTAGGGGTTAATAAATATAATATAGGGGTCGGCGGTGTTAGGGGCAGCAGATTAGGGGTAGATAGGGATAATGTAGGTAGCGGCGGTTTACGGAGCGGCAGATTAGGGGTTAAAAAAAATATGCAGGTGTCAGCAATAGCGGGGGCGGCAGATTAGGGGTTAATAAGTGTAAGGTTAGGGGTGTTTAGACTCGGGGTACATGTTAGGGTGTTAGGTGCAGACGTAGGAAGTGTTTCCCCATAGAAAACAATGGGGCTGCTTTAGGAGCTGAACGCGGCTTTTTTGCAGCTCAAATGGCCCCATTGTTTTCTATGGGGGAATCGTGCACGAGCATGAGCATGTTTTTGAAGCTGGCCGCGTCCGTAAGCACCGCTGGTATCTAGAGTTGCAGTGGCGTTAAATTATGCTCTACGCTCCCTTTTTGGAGCCAAACGCACTGAAAACCCGGCCATTCTGTGAACTCTAAATACCAGCGGTATTTAAAAGGTGCGGGGGGAAAAAAGCATGCGTAGCTAACGCACCCCTTTGGCTGCAGAACTCTAAATCTAGGCGATAGATTTTTGTGGCAGATAAGACCCATAGACCAAACAAGTGGCCATATTTTGGTCAGATAAGAAATAATAAAAATCGCCAAACTTGATTTTCTGTTTTGTTTCATAAAGAAGTAAAAAAAAAAAAAAGTTAAATTTTAAATGTAAGGATTAACTGGATATTTCTAACCATAGTAAAATAGTTATCTTTGTGCATTGTATTAAAGGCAAAGTTTTTATATACTGTATGTGTTGTAGTAATACTTCATTGAACCCTCTTTGAAAATGTTATTTTTTTAAAAGCATTTAAAATCAGTATTTTGTAAGCAAGATTAGCATTGTTTTGTAGCTCAGGGACACACCCATTGAAAAGTCTTTAAAATATTCTCTCCTTTGCAGTGAATAAGTTAAAGGGACAGTCTACTCCAAAATTTTAAAAACAGTATTTTGTAAACAAGATTTGCTTTGCTTTTTTAGCTCAGGGACACACCTATTGATAAGTCTTTAGAAGTGGATAAGTTAAAGGGACAGTCTACTCCAAAATTTGTATTGTTTAAAAAGATAGGTAACACCTTTACTACCTATTCTCCAGCTTTGCACAACCAACATTGTTATGTTAATATACTATATAACTTCTAAATCGCTAAATCTCTGCCTGTTTTTAAGCCCCTGCAGGCTGCCCTTATCTCAGTACATTTGTTCTATAAGGTACGACGAGTCCACGGATTCATCCTTTACTTGTGGGATATTATCCTCCTGCTAACAGGAAGTGGCAAAGAGCACCACAGCAGAGCTGTCTATATAGCTCCTCCCTTAGCTCCACCCCCAGTCATTATCTTTGCCTACTCTAAGTACTAGGAAGGGTAAAGTGAAAGAGGTGATAAAATATTAGTTTTTAATTTCTCCAAGCAAGAGTTTTTTATTTTAAATGGTACCGGTGTGTACTATTTACTCTCAGGCAGCAGATGGATGAAGACTTCTGCCTGGAGGATGAGGATCTTAGCATTTGTATTTAAGATCCAGTGCTGTTCCCACAGAGGCTGAGGGGTACAAGAGACTTCAGTGAGAGGAACGTTTTCATGCTATATAGCAGTGAGGTATGTTCAGCCATTTTTTCTGGAGAGACTGTGGTATTTCAGAAAGGCTGACAGTATCCCCATGAGGGTAAGGGTAAGCAGTAATCCTAAAAGCTAATGAGAAGGGCATTACTAAGCTTGCATAAGGGGCTAATTACAAAAATGGTTGACACTGAGTTGTGAATGTTTGTGGGCAAACGTTTTATGAACTGGGAGTGCTGTTAACGTTTTGTGGGCAATAACGTTTTGGGCAACTTTATTGAGGGTACACTTGGCTTAATTTTTGGGTCTCAGAACCCACATGGCTAGTTTAAAACAGCTCTGGTGCGGTTCTTTGAGGCTGTAGAGACATTGAGTGAGATGGGCGGGGCCTATTTTCGCGCCTCAGATGCGCAGTTATTTTCACTCAGCAAGCTCTAACTCCTGAGGGCCATGGTGAATGTTTTGGGCCAAATCGAAGCTTTAACCCCACCTTGACTACCCCTGAGGGCAGGTAGGGCCACAGCAGGGCTGTGGCAAGGTGCTGGGGGTGTTTTTTCCGGATTTAGGCCTAATTTCAATCCGGTTTGCACATTAAAGGGTTAAATGTTAAATTTCCTTGTGGGGCAATCTTAACTACATATATTGTGTCTGCTTGCAAAAATTTTAAAAATTTGGTGCATTTTAAAGCAGTTTTGCAGAACGTGTATGCTTTTTTTCTCTTAAAGGCGCAGTACCGTTTTTTAAGATTGTTATTTTTTTCACTAAATAAAGTGTTTTCATGCTTGTTTGTAGTCATTACTAGCCTGTTCAACATGTCTGACATTGAGGAAAGTCAATGTTCAATATGTTTAGAAGCCATTGTGGAACCTCCACTTAGAATGTGTCCCTCATGCACTGAAAGGTCAATAAATTGCAAAGAACATATTTTAGCTACTAAAAGTATGTCGCAGGATGATTCTCAGTCAGAAGGGAATCAGGTTATGCCATCTAATTCTCCCCAAGTGTCACAACCATTAACGCCCGCACAAGCGACGCCAAGTACTTCTAGTGCGTCTAATTCTTTCACCCTGCAAGATATGGCCGCAGTTATGAATACTACCCTCACAGAGGTTTTATCTAAGCTGTCTGGGTTGCAGGGGAAGCCCAGTAGGTCTGGTGTGAGAACAAATGCTGAGCCTTCTGATGCTTTATTAGCCATATCCGATGTACCCTCACAATGTTCTGAGTTGGGGGTGAGGGATTTGCTGGCTGAGGGAGAGATTTCTGATTCAGGAAAGATGTTCCCTCAGACAGACTCAGATATGACGGCTTTTAAATTTAAACTAGAACACCTCCGCTTATTGCTCAGGGAGGTTTTAGAGACTCTGGATGATTGTGACCCTATTGTAGTTCCAGAGAAATTGTGTAAAATGGACAGATTTCTAGAGGTTCCTGCCTACACTGATGTTTTTCCGGTCCCTAAGAGGATTTCGGACATTGTTAGTAAGGAGTGGGATAGACCAGGTATTCCGTTTGCTCCCCCTCCTACTTTTAAGAAAATGTTTCCCATATCAGACACCATGCGGGACTCGTGGCAGACGGTCCCTAAGGTGGAGGGAACCATTTCTACCCTGGCTAAGCATACAACTATACCTATTGAGGACAGTTGTGCTTTCAAAGATCCTATGGATAAAAAATTAGAGGGTCTCCTAAAGAAAATATTTGTTCATCAGGGTTTGCTTCTCCAACCTATAGCGTGCATTGTTCCTGTAACTACTGCAGAGTCCTTTTGGTTCGAGGCTCTTCATGTTGAGACCCCATTAGATGATATTCTGGATAGAATTAGGGCTCTCAAGCTAGCTAATTCTTTCATTACAGATGCCGCTTTTCAACTGGCTAAATTAGTGGCAAAGAATTCAGGTTTTGCCATTTTAGCTCGTAGAGCGTTATGGCTTAAATCCTGGTCTGCTGATGTGTCATCAAAAGCTAAGCTTTTAGCCATCCCTTTCAAGGGTAAGACCCTATTCGGGCCTGAACTGAAAGAGATCATTTCAGACATCACTGGAGGGAAAGGCCATGCCCTTCCTCAGGATAAGACAAATAAGATGAGGACCAAACAAAATAATTTTCGTTCCTTTCGAAGCTTCAAAGGTGGTTCCTCTACCTCTTCCCCTGCTGCAAAGCAAGAAGGAAATTTTGCTCAATCCAAGTCAGTCTGGCGACCTAACCAGACTTGGAACAAGGGTAAACAGGCCAAGAAGCCCGCTGCTGCCACCAAGACAGCATGAAGGGGTAGCCCCCGATCCGGGACCGGATCTAGTAGGGGGCAGACTTTCTCTCTTTGCTCAGGCTTGGGCAAGAGACGTTCAGGACACCTGGGCTTTAGAAATCGTAACCCAGGGGTATCTTCTAGATTTCAAAGATTCTTCTCCAAGGGGGAGATTCCATCTTTCTCAATTATCTGTAAACCAGACAAAAAGAGAGGCGTTCTTACGCTGTGTAGAAGACCTATATACCATGGGAGTGATCTTCCCAGTTCCGAAAACAGAACAGGGGCAGGGTTTCTACTCCAATCTGTTTGTAGTTCCCAAAAAAGAGGGAACCTTCAGACCAATTTTGGATCTCAAGATTCTAAACAAATTCCTCAGAGTCCCATCCTTCAAGATGGAGACCATTCGGACTATTTTGCCTATGATCCAGGCGGGTCAATATATGACCACAGTGGACTTAAAAGATGCGTATCTACACATCCCTATCCACAAAGATCATCACCAGTTCCTCAGGTTCGCCTTTCTGGACAAGCATTACCAGTTTGTGGCTCTTCCCTTCGGGTTGGCCACAGCTCCCAGAATTTTCACAAAGGTGCTAGGGTCCCTAAGGCTGAAGGGCATAGCTGTGGCGCCTTATCTGGACGATATCTTAATTCAGGCGTCGACTTTCCAACTAGCCAAGTCTCACACGGACATCGTGTTGACTTTTCTAAGATCTCACGGGTGGAAGGTGAACGTAAAAAAGAGTTCACTTATCCCTCTCACGAGAGTTCCATTCCTGGGAACTCTGATAGATTCGGTGGACATGAAAATTTTTCTGACGGATGATGCTTCTGTTGAACCGATTTGTAAGACTGTGACTTGGTCTTCGCTTCATACCTTTTCCAAATTTTACAAGTTTGATACTTTTGCTTCTTCGGAGGCTATTTTTGGGAGAAAAGTTCTTCAAGCAGTGGTGCCTTCTGTTTAACCATCTGTCTTGTCCCTCCCGTTCATCCGTGTCCTGTAGCTTTGGTATTGTATCCCACAAGTAAAGGATGAATCCGTGGACTCGTCGTACCTTATAGAAGAAAAACATAATTTATGTAAGAACTTACCTGATAAATTCATTTCTTTCATATTAGCAAGAGTCCATGAGCTAGTGACGTATGGAATATACATTCCTACCAGGAGGGGCAAAGTTTCCCAAACCTCAAAATGCCTATAAATACACCCCTCACCACACCCACAATTCAGTTTAACGAATAGCCAAGAAGTGGGGTGATAAAAAAGTGCGAAAGCATATAAAATAAGGAATTGGAATAATTGTGCTTTATACAAAAATCATAACCACCACAAAAAAAGGGCGGGCCTCATGGACTCTTGCTAATATGAAAGAAATGAATTTATCAGGTAAGTTCTTACATAAATTATGTTTTCTTTCATGTAATTAGCAAGAGTCCATGAGCTAGTGACGTATGTGATAATGACTACCCAAGATGTGGATCTTTCCACACAAGAGTCACTAGAGAGGGAGGGATAAAATAAAGACAGCCAATTCCTGCTGAAAATAATCCACACCCAAAAATAAAGTTTAACGAAAAACATAAGCAGAAGATTCAAACTGAAACCGCTGCCTGAAGTACTTTTCTACCAAAAACTGCTTCAGAAGAAGAAAATACATCAAAATGGTAGAATTTAGTAAAAGTATGCAAAGAGGACCAAGTTGCTGCTTTGCAAATCTGGTCAACCGAAGCTTTATTCCTAAACGCCCAGGAAGTAGAAACTGACCTAGTAGAATGAGCTGTAATTCTTTGAGGCGGAGTTTTACCCGACTCAACATAGGCAAGATGAATTAAAGATTTCAACCAAGATGCCAAAGAAATGGCAGAAGCTTTCTGGCCTTTTCTAGAACCGGAAAAGATAACAAATAAACTAGAAGTCTTACGGAAAGATTTCGTAGCTTCAACATAATATTTCAAAGCTCTAACAACATCCAAAGAATGCAACGATTTCTCCTTAGAATTCTTAGGATTAGGACATAATGAAGGAACCACAATTTCTCTACTAATGTTGTTGGAATTCACAACTTTAGGTAAAAATTCAAAAGAAGTTCGCAACACCGCCTTATCCTGATGAAAAATCAGAAAAGGAGACTCACAAGAAAGAGCAGATAATTCAGAAACTCTTCTGGCAGAAGAGATGGCCAAAAGGAACAAAACTTTCCAAGAAAGTAATTTAATGTCCAATGAATGCATAGGCTCAAACGGAGGAGCTTGAAGAGCTCCCAGAACCAAATTCAAACTCCAAGGAGGAGAAATTGACTTAATAACAGGTTTTATACGAACCAAAGCTTGTACAAAACAATGAATATCAGGAAGAATAGCAATCTTTCTGTGAAAAAGAACAGAAAGAGCAGAGATTTGTCCTTTCAAAGAACTTGTGGACAAACCCTTATCTAAACCATCCTGAAGAAACTGTAAAATTCTCGGTATTCTAAAAGAATGCCAAGAAAAATGATGAGAAAGACACCAAGAAATATAAGTCTTCCAGACTCTATAATATATCTCTCGAGATACAGATTTACGAGCCTGTAACATAGTATTAATCACAGAGTCAGAGAAACCTCTTTGACCAAGAATCAAGCGTTCAATCTCCATACCTTTAAATTTAAGGATTTCAGATCCTGATGGAAAAAAGGACCTTGTGACAGAAGGTCTGGTCTTAACGGAAGAGTCCACGGTTGGCAAGAGGCCATCCGGACAAGATCCGCATACCAAAACCTGTGAGGCCATGCCGGAGCTACCAGCAGAACAAACGAGCATTCCTTCAGAATCTTGGAGATTACTCTTGGAAGAAGAACTAGAGGCGGAAAGATATAGGCAGGATGATACTTCCAAGGAAGTGATAATGCATCCACTGCCTCCGCCTGAGGATCCCGGGATCTGGACAGATACCTGGGAAGTTTCTTGTTTAGATGGGACGCCATCAGATCTATTTCTGGAAGTTCCCACATTTGAACAATCTGAAGAAATACCTCTGGGTGAAGAGACCATTCGCCCGGATGCAACGTTTGGCGACTGAGATAATCCGCTTCCCAATTGTCTATACCTGGGATATGAACCGCAGAGATTAGACAGGAGCTGGATTCCGCCCAAACCAAAATTCGAGATACTTCTTTCATAGCCAGAGGACTGTGAGTCCCTCCTTGATGATTGATGTATGCCACAGTTGTGACATTGTCTGTCTGAAAACAAATGAACGATTCTCTCTTCAGAAGAGGCCAAAACTGAAGAGCTCTGAAAATTGCACGGAGTTCCAAAATATTGATCGGTAATCTCACCTCCTGAGATTCCCAAACTCCTTGTGCCGTCAGAGATCCCCACACAGCTCCCCAACCTGTGAGACTTGCATCTGTTGAAATTACAGTCCAGGTCGGAAGCACAAAAGAAGCCCCCTGAATTAAACGATGGTGATCTGTCCACCATGTTAGAGAGTGTCGAACAATCGGTTTTAAAGATATTAATTGAGATATCTTCGTGTAATCCTTGCACCATTGCTTCAGCATACAGAGCTGAAGAGGTCGCATGTGAAAACGAGCAAAGGGGATCGCGTCCGATGCAGCAGTCATAAGACCTAGAATTTCCATGCATAAGGCTACCGAAGGGAATGATTGTGACTGAAGGTTTCGACAAGCTGCAATCAATTTTAGACGTCTCTTGTCTGTTAAAGACAGAGTCATGGACACTGAATCCATCTGGAAACCCAGAAAGGTTACCCTTGTCTGAGGAATCAAAGAACTTTTTGGTAAATTGATCCTCCAACCATGATCTTGAAGAAACAACACAAGTCGATTCGTATGAGATTCTGCTAAATGTAAAGACTGAGCAAGTACCAAGATATCGTCCAAATAAGGAAATACCACAATACCCTGTTCTCTGATTACAGACAGAAGGGCACCGAGAACCTTTGTAAAAATTCTTGGGGCTGTAGCTAGGCCAAACGGCAGAGCCACAAACTGGTAATGCTTGTCCAGAAAAGAGAATCTCAGGAACTGATAATGATCTGGATGAATCGGAATATGCAGATATGCATCCTGTAAATCTATTGTGGACATATAATGCCCTTGCTGAACAAAAGGCAAGATAGTCCTTACAGACATATAATTCCCTCTAGCACAAACTTACTTCACCACCTCCATCGGAGGCAAAGTTTGTAAAACTGAATTGTGGGTGTGGTGAGGGGTGTATTTATAGGCATTTTGAGGTTTGGGAAACTTTGCCCCTCCTGGTAGGAATGTATATCCCATACGTCACTAGCTCATGGACTCTTGCTAATTACATGAAAGAAAGTAAATTTATGCTTACCTGATAAATTAATTTCTTCTATGGTACGACGAGTCCACGGCCCGCCCTGTCATTTTAAGACAGATTATATTTTTTTATTTTAAACTTCAGTCACCTCTGCACCTTGTAGTTTCTCCTTTTTCTTCCTGTACCTTCGGTCGAATGACTGGGGGGTGGAGCTATATAGACAGCTCTGCTGTGGTGCTCTTTGCCACTTCCTGTTAGCAGGAGGATAATATCCCACAAGTAAAGGATGAATCCGTGGACTCGTCATACCATAGAAGAAATTAATTTATCAGGTAAGCATAAATTTACTTTTTATAAGCTTTCTCAAAGAAGACAGAGCTAGTTAATGTCTGTCATATAGATAATACTGTGCTGATTGCACTGATTGGCTAAAATGCAAGTCGTAAACAGCCCTGAGATAAGGGGGCAGTCTGCAGAGGCTTAGATACAAGGTAATCAGAGTTAAAAAGTGTATTAATATAATTTTGTTTATGTAAAACTGGGGACTGGGTAATAAAGGGATTATCTATCTTTGTAAACAATCACAATTTTGGAGTAGGGGTGAGCAATTATCAGCCATCCAGATGTTATGGACTACATCTCCCATAATGCTCTTTCAGCCATAATGCTGGCAAAGCATCATGGGAGATGTAGTCCATAACATCTGGAAGGCCGATAGTTGCCCACCCCTGGTAGACTGTCCCTTTACGGACAGCTATAACTGAGTTTCTACACAAATGAAGCAATAATTATGTACGTTGTTGCAGTGTTATGGCTTTGGATCCTTACAAGAAAAGCAGACAAAATAAATAATGAATGTACATTACAATGATAATCTTGTGGTAATCTTCCGTTTTGTTTTCACCTATAGAACCGGTGAGAGTTCGTATCGGGCGTGCTTCTCATTCCACTCCTCCTATAATGAGGTATGTACCGTAACCCTCAGTACTTCTCTTATGCTCCGGAATTTAGTACTGTTAAAACATTTGATTAAGAGATCTTGCCAGCCAGATATGCTGCAACTTACTTGGATATAATGAATGTGATTGATTTTGTATGATTAAGGGCCCAACTCTCTAAAGCTCTCTAGTCTAGCGAGATTCTTTAAAGGGACATTAAACACTTGACTGTTAAATATCCTTATAACTAACTTCTACTGAATAATTATAACAAACTGAGCACAGTTCTTTATGCTGGAAGTTCAGTTTACCCCAAATATTTCAAGAAAAGTGTTTTCTTATAGGATACTGATCCAGTGCTTGATGTGGCTATGTATGGCGCCATCTTGTAACAGCACACCAGTCATGTGATGCACAGCGCATATTTACCTATAATGTATGCTAAGGAAGCACAGCTGCAGCACTTGCTCACGCTTATGCAGAGCTTGTGCTGCAGTTTATGTTGAGAATCTTTTAATTAAATACAATATTTTACAAACATCGTTTTCTATGTAAAAAAGTTTATTGCTCAGTCTTTACAACACTTTTTCAGGTTCCTAATCTGTGTCAGTGCACGGCTCCAGGCAGGGTTATAAATCTATTCAACAAACTCTGATCCAGAGAGGGAGGGGGAGAAAGAATCTGTGGAAGAAAACGGGCTGAATAACTCATGCTACGTACTGTATATGCAGCATGAGTTCTTCAGCCAGCCTGCTCTTCCACGGAGCCTTTCTCCCCCCCCTCCCTCTCTGGACCGGAGTTTGTTGAATAGATTTCTAACCCTGCCTGGAGCCGTGCACTGACACAGATTAGGAACCTTAAAAAGTAAAGACTGAGCAATAAACTTTTTTACATAGAAAACGATGTTTGTAAAATATTGTATTTAATTAAAAGATTCTCAACATAAACTGCAGCACAAGCTCTGCATAAGCGTGAGCAAGTACTGCAGCTGTGATAAGCATACACTAAAGGGAAATATGCCGTGCGTGTCACGTGACTGCTGTGCCCCAGTGTAACGTACGTTACAATATGGAACTATGCATAGCAGAATCAAGCACCTTATTAACACTCTGCTTCCAACCATTTTTTTCAACACTTTGGGGTAAGCTGAACAGATAAAATAAACAGCAGCGATTACCTGATTTTTATTTATAAGAAAAAGTTAGTTTCTCTTGTTAAGTGTATTCAGTCCACGGGTCATCCATTACTTATGGGATTATATCTCCTTCCCAACAGGAAGTTGCAAGAGGATCACCCAAGCAGAGCTGCTATATAGCTCCTCCCCTCACATGTCATATCCAGTCATTCTCTTGCAACTCAACTAGATAGGTCGTTGTGAGAGGTCTTTGGTGTTTTTTATACTTAGTTTATTTCTTCAATCAAAAGTTTGTTATTTTAAATGGCACCGGAGTGTGCTGTTTGTTCTCAGGCAGCATTAGAAGAAGAATCTGCCTGCGTTTTCTATGATCTTAGCAGAAGTAACTAAGATCCACTGGCTGTTCTCGCACATTCTGAGGAGTGGGGTAACTTTCAGAAAGGGAATAGCATGTGGGGAATCCTGCAAACAAGGTATGTGCAGTAAATTATTTTTCTAAGGAATGGAATTGACTAAGAAAATACTGCTGATACCGATGTAATGTAAGTACAGCCTTAAATGCAGCAGCGACTGGTATCAGGCTGATGAATGTATGTACAATAAGTAATTTTCTAAGGAATGGAACTTGACTAAGAAAATACTGTTAATACTGAAGTATTGTATAAGCCTTAACTGCAGTAGAAGCGACTGGTAGCAGGCTTATTAATAACACTACCTAACTTTTAAAGTGTATGTTTAAATCGTTTACTGGCATGTTATTCGTTTTTTGTGAGGTACTTTGGTGATAAATCTTTTGGGGCATGATTTTCCACATGGCTGTTGTTTATTTCTAAATAGAAATGGTTAACTGAGGTTTCCCACTGTTGTAATAGGAGTGGGAGGAGCCTATTTTAGCGCTTTTTTGCGCAGTAAAAATTCAGTTTCAGTCTTCCTGCTTCTTCCTCCTTGATCCAGGACGTCTCTAGAGAGCTCAGGGGTCTTCAAAAGTCATTTTGAGGGAGGTAATCAGTCACAGCAGACCTGTGACAGTGTGTTTGACTGTGATAAAAACGTTAATTGTTCATTTGATTATCCGTTTTTGGGTATTAAGGGGTTAATCATCCATTTGCTAGTGGGTGCAATACTTTGCTAACTTAATACATTTACTGTGAAAATTTGGTTGCTATAACTGATTTGGTTCATTGTTATTTCAACTGTGACTTTTTTTGTGCTTCTTAAAGGCGCAGTAGCGTTTTTTATATTGCTTGTAAATTTATTTGAAAGGATTTTCCAAGCTTGCTAGTCTCATTGCGAGTCTGTTTAAACATGTCTGACACAGATGAATCTGTTTGTTCACTATGTTTAAAGGCCAATGTGGAGCCCCACAGAAATATGTGTACTAAATGTATTGATGTCACTTTGAATAAAAGTCAATCTATATCTGTAAAGAAATTATCACCAGACAACAAGGGGGAAGTTATGCCGACTAACTCTCCTCACGTGTCAGTACCTTCGCCTCCCGCTCAGGAGGCGCGTGATATTGTGGCGCCATGTGCATCAGAGAGGCCCATACAAATCACTTTGCAAGACATGGCTGCTGTTATGACAGAGGTATTATCTAAATTGCCTGAATTAAGAGGCAAGCGCGATAGCTCTGGGTTAAGGACAGAGCGCGCTGATGATGTGAGAGCCATGTCTGATACTGCGTCACAATTTGCAGAACATGAGGACGGAGAGCTTCATTCTGTGGGTGACGGATCTGATCCAGGGAGACCGGATTCAGAGATTTCTAATTTTAAATTTAAGCTTGAAAACCTCTGCGTATTGCTAGGGGAGGTATTAGCAGCTCTGAATGATTGTAACACGGTTGCAATTCCAGAGAAAGTATGTAGGTTGGATAGATACTTTGCGGTACCGGTGTGTACTGACGTTTTTCCTATACCTAAAAGGCTTACAGAAATTATTAGCAAGGAGTGGGATAGACCCGGTGTGCCCTTTTCCCCACCTCCGATATTTAGAAAAATGTTCCCAATAGACGCCACCACACGAGACTTATGGCAGACGGTCCCTAAGGTGGAGGGAGCAGTTTCTACTTTAGATAAACGTACCACTATCCCGGTGGAGGATAGTTGTGCTTTTTCGGATCCAATGGATAAAAAATTTGAAGGTTACCTTAAGAAAATGTTTGTTCAACAAGGTTTTATCTTACAGCCCCTTGCATGCATTGCGCCTGTCACTGCTGCTGCGGCATTCTGGTTTGAGTCTCTGGAAGAGGCCATTCGCACAGCTCCATTGGATGAGTTTATGGCCAAGCTTAAAGCACTTAAGCTAGCTAATGCATTTGTTTCTGATGCCGTTGTACATTTAACCAAACTAACGGCTAAGAACTCCGGATTCGCCATCCAGGCGCGCAGAGCGCTATGGCTTAAATCCTGGTCAGCTGACGTGACTTCTAAATCTAAATTGCTTAATATTCCTTTCAAAGGGCAGACCTCATTTGGGCCCGGCTTGAAAGAAATTATTGCTGACATTACTTGGGGTAAGGGTCATACTCTTCCTCAGGACAGGGCCAAATCAAAGGCCAAACAGTCTAATTTTCGTGCCTTTCGTAACTTCAAGGCAGGAGCAGCATCAACTTCCTCCGCTCCAAAACAGGAAGGACCTGTTGCTCGTTACAGACAGGGCTGGAAAACTAACCAGCCCTGGAACAAGGGCAAGCAGGCCAGAAAGCCTACTTCTGCCCCTAAGACAGCATGAAGAGAGGGCCCCCTATCCGGAAACGGATCTAGTGGGGGGCAGACTATCTCTCTTCGCCCAGGCTTGGGCAAGAGATGTCCAGGATCCCTGGGCGTTGGAGATCATATCTCAGGGATATCTTCTGGACTTCAAAGCATCTACTCCACAAGGGAGATTTCATCTTTCAAGGTTATCAGCAAACCAAATAAAGAAAGAGGCATTTCTACGCTGTGTGCAAGACCTCTTAGTAATGGGGGTGATCCACCCAGTTCCGCGGACGGAACAAGGGCAAGGGTTTTACTCAAATCTGTTTGTGGTTCCCAAGAAAGAGGGAACCTTCAGACCAATCTTGGACCTAAAAATCTTAAACAAATTCCTAAGAGTTCCATCATTCAAAATGGAAACTATTCGAACCATCCTACCCATGATCCAAGAGGGTCAATACATGACTACGGTAGACTTAAAGGATGCCTACCTTCATATACCGATTCACAAAGATCATTATCGGTACCTAAGATTTGCCTTTCTAGACAGGCATTACCAGTTTGTAGCTCTTCCCTTCGGGTTGGCTACGGCCCAGAGAATCTTTACAAAGGTTCTGGGCTCACTTCTGGCGGTTCTAAGACCGCGAGGCATAGCGGTGGCTCCGTATCTAGACGACATCCTGATATAGGCGTCAAGCTTTCAAATGGCCAAGTCTCATACAGAGATAGTTCTGGCATTTGTGAGGTCGCATGGGTGGAAGGTGAACGTGGAAAAGAGTTCTCTATCACCACTCACAAGAGTCTCCTTTCTAGGGACTCTTATAGATTCTGTAGATACACAGTGGCTCAGTGCATGGAAGTAATCGGCTTAATGGTAGCGGCAATGGACATAGTGCCATTTGCGCGCCTGCATCTCAGACCGCTGCAATTATGCATGCTAAGTCAGTGGAATGGGGATTATTCAGATTTGTCCCCTCTGCTAAGTCTGGACCAAGAGACCAGAGATTCTCTTCTCTGGTGGCTTTCTCGGGTCCATCTGTCCAAGGGTATGACCTTTCGCAGGCCAGATTGGACGATTGTAACAACAGATGCCAGCCTTCTAGGTTGGGGCGCAGTCTGGAACTCCCTGAAGGCTCAGGGATTATGGACTCAGGAGGAGAAACTCCTCCCAATAAATATTCTGGAGTTGAGAGCAATACTCAATGCTCTTCTAGCTTGGCCTCAGTTAGCAACACTGAGGTTCATCAGATTTCAGTCGGACAACATCACGACTGTGGCTTACATCAACCATCAAGGGGGAACCAGGAGTACCCTAGCAATGTTGGATGTCTCAAAGATAATTCGCTGGGCAGAGTCTCACTCTTGCCACCTGTCAGCGATCTACATCCCAGGCGTGGAGAACTGGGAGGCGGATTTTCTAAGTCGCCAGACTTTTCTTCCGGGGGAGTGGGAACTTCATCCGGAGGTCTTCGCTCAACTGATTCATCGTTGGGGCAAACCAGATCTGGATCTCATGGCTTCTCGCCAGAACGCCAAGCTTCCTTGTTACGGATCCAGGTCCAGGGACCCGGGAGCGGTGCTGATAGATGCTCTGACAGCCCCTTGGGTCTTCAACATGGCTTATGTGTTTCCACCATTTCCGATGCTTCCTCGACTGATTGCCAAGATCAAACAGGAGAGAGCATCGGTGATTCTGATAGCGCCTGCGTGGCCACGCAGGACCTGGTATGCAGACCTAGTGGACATGTCATCCTGTCCACCATGGTCTCTGCCTCTGAGGCAGGACCTTCTAATTCAGGGTCCTTTCAACCATCCAAATCTAATTTCTCTGAGGCTGACTGCATGGAGATTGAACGCTTGATTCTATCAAAGCGTGGCTTCTCAGAGTCGGTTATTGATACCTTAATACAGGCTCGGAAACCTGTTACCAGAAAAATTTACCATAAGATATGGCGTAAATATTTATATTGGTGCGAATCCAAGAGTTACTCATGGAGTAAGGTTAGGATTCCTAGGATACTGTCTTTTCTACAAGAGGGTTTAGAAAAGGGCTTATCTACTAGTTCGTTAAAGGGACAGATTTCTGCTCTGTCTATTCTTCTACACAAACGTCTGGCAGAAGTTCCAGACGTTCAGGCTTTTTGTCAGGCTTTGGCTAGGATTAAGCCTGTGTTTAAGACTGTTGCTCCGCCGTGGAGCTTAAACTTAGTTCTTAAAGTTCTTCAAGGTGTTCCGTTTGAACCCCTTCGTTCCATTGATATTAAGCTGTTATCTTGGAAAGTTCTGTTTTTGATGGCTATTTCCTCGGCTCGAAGAGTCTCTGAGTTATCTGCCTTACATTGTGATTCTCCTTATCTGATTTTCCATTCAGACAAGGTAGTTCTGCGTACTAAACCTGGGTTCTTACCTAAGGTAGTTTCTAACAGGAATATCAATCAAGAGATTGTTGTTCCATCATTGTGTCCTAACCCTTCTTCAAAGAAGGAACGACTTTTGCACAATCTGGACGTAGTCCGTGCTCTGAAGTTCTATTTGCAGGCAACTAAAGATTTTCGTCAAACTTCTTCCCTGTTTGTCGTTTACTCTGGACAGAGGAGAGGTCAAAAAGCTTCGGCTAACTCTCTCTCCTTTTGGCTTCGTAGCATAATACGTTGAGCCTATGAGACTGCTGGACAGCAGCCTCCTGAAAGAATTACAGCTCATTCCACTAGAGCTGTGGCTTCCACCTGGGCCTTTAAGAATGAGGCCTCTGTTGAACAGATTTGCAAGGCTGCAACTTGGTCTTCACTTCACACTTTTTCAAAATTTTACAAATTTGACACTTTTGCTTCTTCGGAGGCTGTTTTTGGGAGAAAGGTTCTACAGGCAGTGGTTCCTTCCATTTAAAGTTCCTGCCTTGTCCCTCCCATCATCCGTGTACTTTAGCTTTGGTATTGGTATCCCATAAGTAATGGATGACCCGTGGACTGAATACACTTAACAAGAGAAAACATTATTTATGCTTACCTGATAAATTTATTTCTCTTGTAGTGTATTCAGTCCACGGCCCGCCCTGTCTTTTAAGGCAGATCTAAATTTTAATTCAAATTCCAGTCACCACTGCACCCTATGGTTTCTCCTTTCTTGTCTTGTTTCGGTCGAATGACTGGATATGACATGTGAGGGGAGGAGCTATACAGGGAGTGCAGAATTATTAGGCAAATGAGTATTTTGACCACATCATCCTCTTTATGCATGTTGTCTTACTCCAAGCTGTATAGGCTCGAAAGCCTACTACCAATTAAGCATATTAGGTGATGTGCATCTCTGTAATGAGAAGGGGTGTGGTCTAATGACATCAACACCCTATATCAGGTGTGCATAATTATTAGGCAACTTCCTTTCCTTTGGCAAAATGGGTCAAAAGAAGGACTTGACAGGCTCAGAAAAGTCAAAAATAGTGAGATATCTTGCAGAGGGATGCAGCACTCTTAAAATTGCAAAGCTTCTGAAGCGTGATCATCGAACAATCAAGCGTTTCATTCAAAATAGTCAACAGGGTCGCAAGAAGCGTGTGGAAAAAAAGGCGCAAAATAACTGCCCATGAACTGAGAAAAGTCAAGCGTGCAGCTGCCAAGAAATATCTCAAGACTGATTTTTCTAAGGTTTTATGGACTGATGAAATGAGAGTGAGTCTTGATGGGCCAGATGGATGGGCCCGTGGCTGGATTGGTAAAGGGCAGAGAGCTCCAGTCCGACTCAGACGCCAGCAAGGTGGAGGTGGAGTACTGGTTTGGGCTGGTATCATCAAAGATGAGCTTGTGGGGCCTTTTTGGGTTGAGGATGGAGTCAAGCTCAACTCCCAGTCCTACTGCCAGTTTCTGGAAGACACCTTCTTCAAGCAGTGGTACAGGAAGAAGTCTGCATCCTTCAAGAAAAACATGATTTTCATGCAGGACAATGCTCCATCACACGTGTCCAAGTACTCCACAGCGTGGCTGGCAAGAAAGGGTATAAAAGAAGAAAATCTAAGGACATGGCCTCCTTGTTCACCTGATCTGAACCCCATTGAGAACCTGTGTTCCATCATCAAATGTGAGATTTACAAGGAGGGAAAATAGTACACCTCTCTGAACAGTGTCTGGGAGGCTGTGGTTGCTGCTGCACGCAATGTTGATGGTGAACAGATCAAAACACTGACAGAATCCATGGATGGCAGGCTTTTGAGTGTCCTTGCAAAGAAAGGTGGCTATATTGGTCACTGATTTGTTTTTGTTTTGTTTTTGAATGTCAGAAATGTATATTTGTGAATGTTGAGATGTTATATTGGTTTCACTGGTAAAAATAAATAATTGAAATGGGTATATATTTGTTTTTTGTTAAGTTGCCTAATAATTATGCACAGTAATAGTCACCTGCACACACAGATATCCCCCTAAATTAGCTATAACTAAAATCAAACTAAAAACTACTTCCAAAACTACTCAGCTTTGATATTAATGAGTTTTTTGGGTTCATTGAGAACATGGTGGTTGTTCAATAATAAAATTAATCCTCAAAAATACAACTTGCCTAATAATTCTGCACTCCCTGTATAGCAGCTCTGCTTGGGTGATCCTCTTGCAACTTCCTGTTGGGAAGGAGATATAATCCCATAAGTAATGGATGACCCGTGGACTGAATACACTACAAGAGAAATAAATTTATCAGGTAAGCATAAATTATGTTTTTAAGATTTTTTTTCAGGTGTTTAGTGTCCCTTTAAGAAGGTCAGTACTGCAAGGTCACTCAAAGAATTTTTGAAAGGCAAATTATAACTTGTGAGCTGTTTATTGCACTATGCAGAGCTCTGGATGTGAGAGACACCTACAGCTAAAGCTAAAAAAAAGCTCTTCTTGATTTGTCTCCATGCCAGCAAATCGGGTTCTTGGACACAGGGTAGTTGTTTATATAACTGCATTAAATGAGCATAAATAGTCAGTCGCTGTCAGACACAGACCACTCCTGTCCTCTGTCTCTGTGGGGGAAGTCACAGACTCCCAGCAGCAAAACCTCATCATGCACGGTCAGGGGCGAAATTCAAGGTGGTACATCTCTTCCCTAACTTCCTTCTGACCTATTATGAAATTGTGCATAAGCATTGGTTGCATGCAGGTAGGCAGGCTTAGTAGGGTCGTTGGCCAGGTTAGTACGTTGATATTCTATTCAGTAATGTTATTGTATTCACGGACCCAGGCAGCACAATATCTTAAAGGGACAGTACAGTGTAAAATTGTTTTTATAGTAATGTATTTTCAAAGACTTGTTATGCCAGCTGCAGAGTATAAAATATATGAGAAATTGCATTTTCAGGTTTATTTGTGTATATGAATTAGCTGGTTTTGTGCTTTTAAACCACAGCCTATTACAATGGGTTGAGCTTCGGGTAATATCAGATCTCATTATGTTATCATTCTGTGTACACACAATTGCTTATTTGTCTTATATTTGTCTGGGAAACTTAAGCTCAATACATAGAGAGGACAATGGAAAATTATAATTGTATTACTTAACTGTCCTGCACCCCACTGAGAGTGTACTTTCTTCTGCTGGCTGTGTTTACTTAGGCTATTCAATAGCTGAGACTCCAGTATCAAAACTTTCAGTATAGGTGGGGATACCACAGGCTAAATCAGATATTTCAAAGGCCAAAATAAGGGTAAATCAGCTACTTGTAAACAATTTTATACACTCCCGCAGGTAAAAATGGATCATTGGGAACAATTTAAATGGGAGATCATTTTTGGGTGAACTGTCCCTTTTAAGGACAGTAAAATCAGATGGAACATGACATTTTAAAAGACTTTTCAATTTACTTCTATTATCAAATTTGCTTTATTTTGTTAGCATTGTTTGTTTAAAAGAATACCTAGAGAGGCTCAGAAGCAGCAATTCCCTGCCGGGAGCTTGTTGGTGATTGGTGGCGATACTCCTATGCCTCTTGTCATTGGCTCACCAGATCTGTTCAGCTAGCTCCCATTGCAGGGGATAAACATAGTTATATAAAAGCAATAGTGCATTAATAAAGTGATCTAACACCAATTCATTTTGCACTTTTATGTCCCTTTTAAATACTTCATCTTGAACTCCATATTGAATATTAATATATTTGAATGTTTTTATAAGATCACCATATTTTCATCTGTCCTTCAAACTATTGAAGTTATTGTACAATTATACCCCTACAGAACTATTTTATCCTTATTTGATCTTTCTTTAAAGGGACAGTCTAGTCAAAATTAACCTTTCATGATTCAGATAGGGCATGTCATTTTTAACAACTTTCCAATTTACTTTTATCATCAAATTTTGCTTTTTTCTCTTGGTATTCTTAGTTGAAAGCTAAACCTAGGTAGGCTCATATGCTAATTTCTAAGCCCTTGATGGCCACCTCCTATCTGAATGCATTTGACAGTTTTTCACAACTAGAGGGCGTTAGTTCATGTGTGCTATATAGATAACATTGTGCTCACTCCCGTGAAGTTATTTATGAGTCAGCACTGATTGGCCAAAATGCAAGTTTGTCAAAAGAACTGAAATAAGGGGGCAGTCTACAGAGGCTTAGATATAAGGTAATCGTAGAGGTAATGTATAAGGTATAAGGTAATTACTACTTATTACCCTACATTACCTATATTATTACTTATTACCCTACATTACCTATATTACTAAGTAGTAATATAGATAATGTAGGGTAATATTAAGTAGTAATATAGGTAATGTAGGGTAATATTACGTAGTAATATAGGTAATGTAGGGTAATATTATGTAATAATATAGCTAATGTAGGGTAATATTAAGTAGTAATATAGGTCATGAAGGGTAATAAGTAGTAATATAGGTAATGTAAGGTAATAAGTAATAATATAGCTAATGTAGGGTAATATTAAGTAGTAATATAGGTAATGCAGGGTAAAATATAGGTAATATTAAGTAGTAATATAGGTAATGTAGGGTAATATTAAGTAATAATATAGGTAATGTAGGGTAATATTAAGTAATAAGATAGGTAATGTAGGGTAATATTAAGTAATAATATAGGTAATGTATGGAAATATTAAGTAGTAATATACGTAATGTAGGATAATGTTAAGTAATAATATAGGTAATGTAGGGTAATATTAAGTAATAATATAGGTAATGTAGGGAAATATTAAGTAATAATATAGGTAATGTAGGGCAATATTAAGTAGTAATATATACGTAATGTAGGATAATATTAAGTAATAATATAGGTAATGTAGGGTAATAAGTAGTAATATACGTAATGTAGGGTAATATTAAGTAATAATATAGGTAATGTAGGGAAATATTAAGTAGTAATATACGTAATGTAGGATAATATTAAGTAGTAATATAGGTAATGTAGGGTAATATTAAGTAATAATATAGGTAATGTAAGGTAATATTAAGTAGTAATATAGGTAATGTAGGGTAATATTAAGTAGTAATATAGGTAATGTAGGCTAATTAAGTAGTAATATAGGTAATGTAGGGTAATATTAAGTAGTATAATGTAGGGTAATATTAAGTAGTAATATAGGTAATGTAGGGTAATATTAAGTAGTATAATGTAGGGTAATATTAAGTAGTAATATAGGTAATGTAGGGTAATATTAAGTAGTAATGTAGGGTAATTAAGTAGTATATTGGAAACAGTATAGATTGTAGATAATGTATTACTTTTCCTTTAGATTAAGGACTTTCTGAGTTACATCAAACCCCTGTCTGTTTATCCCAATGTGATTCCTGTTGGACGAACGGTGGAATATGTGGAAGAAATGTGAGTACTCTTTAGTTGTCTGTTGTAAACAAAATCATAACTAAAGGGGCTCTATACTAAAAACTTACAATCTGGCATTAAATATTTTTTTTTCTATATAAACTGATACAGTCACATCAAGCACTGGATCACTTCAAATCATATGAAGCCATTTTTTTATAACAGTATAACAATTTTCAATCCAACACACGAATATTCAAATATACAACCTAATACTCAAGTTTAAATAGAAATGTGCACAAGTGCATTTCAATATTGATTGGAAGCATTTTTGTAATATACAAGTAATAGCAGAAATATTAATAGCAACATTTTCATTACTGTTATATGTTTGCATATCCAGTGCACCATCCTATAAACACCCTGCCGTTAAAGTGACCGGTATTGTGACAGACAAATCACCTCTAGCTCACACAGCATATGTTCAGGTGCCCGGGAATCTGTAGTTGCATTTACTAGAAGCTTTTTTTCCATTTTGAATATTATGACAGTACGTTTTAAAAAAAATTTAAGCATCATATAAACTAGCCATGTTTAAGATTTATGACCTACAAGTCCGTATTGTACGCTGCATTTCTAAGAGGAATTGTATATAAACACATTAATATATATGTATTTAAGTACAGTATATATATATATATATATATATATATATATATATATATATATATATATATATATATATATATATTTATAGATATATATATTTATAGATAACACACAGCTCCCCATAGACCTACAGTATATGTAAAGGCACTTTTTTCAGTGCCAATTTATTTTTTTTCTAACACCCCACACCTGCAACTTTTAACCCCTAAAAACTGTTTACTGATTTTTTTAAATTATTTTTTATAGGTACCTCACATGTTATTTTGGGTTAACTGAGACTTTTTCATGCCAGAAAACCACATATTTAATAGATGTTTAATAGCTTGAGTTCGACTATAAAGGTCACTATTTTGGGCAGTTAAACCAACATAACATTATAAGGTAAAATAATACCTCCCCTGAAAATGGCGTCCTTTTTTCTTCTGAAATCCAATAATGACACTGCCAGCTAAATGTGTGTTGTGTGCAATACTCTTGTATAAGCTCTTGATTGGCTGCAACTTTCTGTGTAGTTTAAGCTGGTACGTGTGTAATTTACAGCAGTGCACATTTGGACAGGACATTCATTTATAGTGTATAAAGGAAAATTGCTATTCTCAAGGGCAGTAAATGTTGTTTTTACCTTAAAATATAATTCTAGTTAAACTTCCCATTCTTTTAAATACAGATTTTAATTTCCCTTTAATTAATCAAAGGCCACTTTGAGGGGGGCCTCAGCCTTAGAGAATATACAGCTGAATATTGACAATTCATTATATGCTCTATATGTGTCTCAAACAGCCTGAAACCTCTCTGTAGGTCAGACTCTGGAGCTTCAGTGGTAAAGTATAAGCCCCTGGGAACCCTAAAGAGAGCGAGAAACACGACCATGCTAGAGTCAGGTAATAAATGTATTATGTATGTTATGTGTATTGTAATACTATACAGCCTACCTAATTTCATTGCCCTTTGCTTTATTGCGCTTCTCAGATATTGTATTTTTTTTTTTACAAATTGAAGGTTTGTGGCAACCCTGCATTAAGCAAGTCTATTGGCGCCATTTTCCCAACATATATACAGAGATAAACACATAAATACACATGAATACACACACATAAATATATATATATATAAATATATATATATATATATATATATATATATATATATATATATATATATATATATATATATTACATAATTTATGTAAGAACTTACCTGATAACTTCATTTCTTTCATATTGGCAAGAGTCCATGAGATAGTGACGTATGGGATATACAATCCTACCAGGAGGGGCAAAGTTTCCCAAACCTCAAAATGCCTATAAATACACCCCTCACCACACCCACAATTCAGTTTAACGAATAGTCAAGAAGTGGGTTGATAAAGAAAGGAGTAAAAAGCATCAACAAAGGTATTTGGAAATAATTGTGCTTTTATACAAAAAATCATAACCACCATAAAAAGGGGTGGGCCTCATGGACTCTTGCCAATATGAAAGAAATTAATTTATCAGGTAAGTTCTTACATAAATTATGTTTCTCTTGTTAAGTGTATCCAGTCCACAGATCATCCATTACTTGTGGGATATTCTCCTTCCCAACAGGAAGTTGCAAGAGGATCACCCACAGCAGAGCTGCTATATAGCTCCTCCCCTCACTGCCATATCCAGTCATTCTCTTGCAACTCTCAACAAAGATGGAGGTCGTAAGAGGACTGTGGTGTTTTATACTTAGTTTATTTCTTCAATCAAAAGTTTGTTATTTTTAAATGGTACCGGAGTGTACTATTTATCTCAGACAGTATTTAGAAGAAGAATCTGCCTGCGTTTTCTATGATCTTAGCAGAAGTAACTAAGATCCTTTGCTGTTCTCACACATTTTGAGGAGTCAGGTAACTTCAGAGGGGGAAAGGCATGCAGGTTTTCCTGCAATAAGGTATGTGCAGTTAATATTTTTCTAGGGATGGAATTTGCTAGAAAATGCTGCTGATACCGAAGTAATGTAAGTAAAGCCTTAAATGCAGTGATAGCGACTGGTATCAGGCTTATTAATACTCTTATAAAAGTGTATTTTAAAACGTTTGCTGGCATGTTTAATCGTTTTTTATATATGTTTGGTGATAAAACTTATTGGGGCCTAGTTTTTTCCACATGGCTGGCTTGAATTTTGCCTAGAAACAGTTCCCTGAGGCTTTCCACTGTTGTAATATGAGTGGGAGGGGCCTATTTTAGCGATTTTTTTGCGCAGCAAAAATTACAGACACAGACATCCAGCTTCTTCCTGCATGATCCAGTCGTATTGAGGGAGGTAAAAAGCCACAGTAGACCTGTGGCAGTTGTTGTGACTGTTTGAAAAACTTTTTTGTCATTTGTTATTCCGTTTTTGGTATTAAGGGGTTAATCATCCATTTGCAAGTGGGTGCAATGCTCTGCTAACTTATTACATACACTAAAAATTTCGTTAGTGTAACTGCCTTTTTTTCACTGTTATTTCAAATTTGGACAAAATTTGTGTTTCTTAAAGGCGCAGTAACATTTTTTATATTGCTTGTAAACTTGTTTTAAAGTGTTTTCCAAGCTTGCTAGTCTCATTGCTAGTCTGTTTAAACAGAGGAACCTACTTGTTCATTATGTTTGAAAGCCATGGTGGAGCCCCATAGGAGAATGTGTACTAAATGTATTGATTTCACCTTAAACAGTAAAGATCAGTCTTTATCTATAAAAGAATTATCACCAGAGGGTTCTGTCGAGGGGGAAGTTATGCCGACTAACTCTCCCCACGTGTCAGACCCTTCGCCTCCCGCTCAGGGGACGCACGCTAGTATGGCGCCAATTACATCAGGGACGCCCATAGCGATTACCTTGCAGGACATGGCTGCAATCATGAATAATACCCTGTCAGAGGTATTATCTAGATTGCCTGAATTAAGAGGCAAGCGCGATAGCTCTGGGGTTAGGAGAGATACAGAGCGCGCAGATGCTGTAAGAGCCATGTCTGATACTGCGTCACAGTATGCAGAACATGAGGACGGAGAGCTTCAGTCTGTGGGTGACATCTCTGACTCGGGGAAACCTGATTCAGAGATTTCCAATTTTAAATTTAAGCTTGAGAACCTCCGTGTATTGCTTGGGGAGGTATACGGGGTATATGGTATACGGTTGCAATTCCATAGAAATTGTGTAGGCTGGATAGATACTATGCGGTGCCGGTGTGTACTGATGTTTTTCCTATACCTAAAAGGCTTACAGAAATTATTAGCAAGGAGTGGGATAGACCCGGTGTGCCCTTTTCCCCACCTCCTATATTTAGAAAAATGTTTCCAATAGACGCCACTACACGGGACTTATGGCAGACGGTCCCTAAGGTGGAGGGAGCAGTTTCTACTTTAGCAAAGCGTACCACTATCCGGTGGAGGACAGTTGTGCTTTTTCAGATCCAATGGATAAAAAATTGGAGGGTTACCTTAAGAAAATGTTTATTCAACAAGGTTTTATTTTACAGCCCCTTGCATGCATTGCGCCTGTCACTGCTGCGGCGGCATTCTGGTTTGAGGCCCTGGAAGAGGCCATCCATACAGCTCCATTGAATGAAATTATTGACAAGCTTAGAACGCTTAAGCTAGCTAACTCATTTGTTTCTGATGCCATTGTTCATTTGACTAAACTAACGGCTAAGAATTCCGGATTCGCCATCCAGGCGCGTATGGCGCTATGGCTTAAATCCTGGTCAGCTGACGTGACTTCAAAGTCTAAATTACTCAACATTCCTTTCAAGGGGCAGACCTTATTCGGGCCTGGCTTGAAGGAAATTATTGCTGACATTACTGGAGGCAAGGGTCATACCCTTCCTCAGGACAGGGCCAAATCAAAGGCCAAACAGTCTAATTTTCGTGCCTTTCGAAATTTCAGGATCAGCATCAACTTCCTCCGCTTCAAAACAAGAGGGAACTGTTTTTCATTCCAGACAGGCCTGGAAACCTAACCAGTCCTGGAACCAGGGCAAGCAGGCCAGAAAGCCTGCTGCTGCCCCCAAGACAGCATGAAGGAACGGCCCCCTATCCGGAAACGGATCTAGCGGGGGGCAGACTTTCTCTCTTTGCCCAGGCATGGGCAAGAGATGTTCAGGATCCCTGGGCGTTGGAGATTATATCTCAGGGATATCTTCTGGACTTCAAAGCTTCTCCTCCACAAGGGAGATTTCATCTTTCAAGGTTATCAGCAAACCAGATAAAGAAGGAGGCATTCCTAAGCTGTGTGCAAGACCTCCTAGTAATGGGAGTGATCCATCCAGTTCCGCAGACGGAACAAGGACAAGGGTTTTATTCAAATCTGTTTGTGGTTCCCAAGAAAGAGGGAACCTTCAGACCAATCTTGGATCTAAAGATCTTAAACAAATTCCTCAGAGTTCCATCATTCAAAATGGAAACGATTCGGACCATCCTACCCATGATCCAAGAGGGTCAGTACATGACCACAGTGGACTTAAAGGATGCCTACCTTCACATACCGATTCACAAAGATCATCATCGGTTCCTAAGGTTTGCCTTTCTAGACAGGCATTACCAATTTGTAGCTCTTCCCTTCGGGTTGGCCACAGCCCCGAGAATTTTTACAAAGGTTCTGGGCTCACTTCTGGCGGTTCTAAGACCGCGAGGCATAGCGGTGTCTCCTTATCTAGACGACATCCTGATACAGGCGTCAAGCTTTCAAATTGCCAAGTCTCATACAGAGATAGTTCTGGCATTTCTGAGGTCGCATGGGTGGAAAGTGAACGTGGAAAAGAGTTCTCTATCCCCACTCACAAGAGTCTCCTTCCTAGGCACTCTTATAGATTCTGTAGAGATGAAAATTTACCTGACGGAGTCCAGGTTATCAAAACTTCTAAATGCTTGCCGTGTCCTTCATTCCATTCTACGCCCGTCAGTGGCTCAGTGCATGGAAGTAATCGGCTTAATGGTAGCAGCAATGGACATACTCCAATTATGCATGCTAAGTCAGTGGAATGGGGATTACTCAGATTTGTCCCCTCTACTAAATCTGGATCAAGTGACCAGAGATTCTCTTCTCTGGTGGTTATCTCGGGTCCATCTGTCCAAGGGTATGTCCTTTCGCAGGCCAGATTGGACGATTGTAAAAACAGATTCTAGCCTTCTAGGTTGGGGTGCAGTCTGGAACTCCCTGAAGGCTCAGGGATTGTGGACTCAGGAGGAGAAACTCCTTCCAATAAATATTCTGGAGTTAAGAGCAATATTCAATGCTCTTCTAGCTTGGCCTCAGTTAGCAACCCTGAGGTTCATCAGATTTCAGTCGGACAACATCACGACTGTGGCTTACATCAACCATCAAGGGGGAACCAGGAGTTCCCTAGCGATGTTAGAAGTCTCAAAGATAATTTGCTGGGCAGAGTTTCACTCTTGCCACCTGTCAGCGATCCACATCCCAGGCGTAGAGAACTGGGAGGCGGATTTTCTAAGTCGTCAGACTTTTCATCCGGGGGAGTGGGAACTCCATCCGGAGGTGTTTGCTCAACTGGTCCATCGTTGGGGCAAACCAGAACTGGATCTCATGGCGTCTCGCCAGAACGCCAAGCTTCCTTGTTACGGATCCAGGTCCAGGGACCCGGGAGCGACGCTGATAGATGCTCTAGCAGCTCCTTGGTTCTTCAACCTGGCTTATGTGTTTCCACCGTTTCCTCTGCTCCCTCGACTGATTGCCAAAATCAAACAGGAGAGAGCATCGGTGATTCTGATAGCGCCTGCGTGGCCACGCAGGACCTGGTATGCAGACCTAGTGGACATGTCATCTCTTCCACCCTGGACTCTGCCTCTGAGGCAGGACCTTCTAATACAAGGTCCTTTCAATCATCCAAATCTAATTTCTCTGAAACTGACTGCATGGAGATTGAACGCTTGATTCTATCAAGGCGTGGCTTCTCCGAGTCAGTCATTGATACCTTAATACAGGCACGAAAGCCTGTCACCAGGAAAATCTACCATAAGATATGGCGTAAATATCTTTATTGGTGTGAATCCAAGAGTTACTCATGGAGTAAGTTTAGGATTCCTAGGATATTGTCCTTTCTCCGAGAGGGTTTGGACAAAGGCTTATCAGCTAGTTCTTTAAAAGGACAGATCTCTGCTCTGTCTATTCTTTTGCACAAGCGTCTGGCAGAGGTTCCAGACGTCCAGGCCTTTTGTCTGGCTTTGGTTAGGATTAAGCCTGTGTTTAAAACTGTTGCTCCCCCGTGGAGCTTAAACTTGGTTCTTAAAGTTCTTCAGGGAGTTCCGTTTGAACCCCTTCATTCCATTGATATTAAACTTTTATCTTGGAAAGTTCTGTTTTTGATGGCTATTTTCTCGGCTCGAAGAGTCTCTGAGTTATCTGCCTTACAATGTGATTCTCCTTATCTGATTTTTCATTCAGACAAGGTAGTTCTGCGTACCAAACCTGGGTTTTTACCTAAGGTGGTTTCTAACAGGAATATCAATCAAGAGATTGTTGTTCCATCATTGTGTCCTAATCCTTCTTCAAAGAAGGAACGTCTTTTGCATAATCTGGACGTAGTCCGTGCCTTGAAGTTTTACTTACAGGCTACTAAAGATTTTCGTCAAACATCTGCCCTGTTTGTCGTTTACTCTGGACAGAGGAGAGGTCAAAAAGCTTCGGCAACCTCTCTCTCCTTTTGGCTTCGGAGCTTAATACGCTTAGCCTATGAGACTGCTGGACAGCAGCCCCCTGAAAGCATTACAGCTCATTCTACTAGAGCTGTGTCTTCCACCTGGGCCTTTAAAAATGAGGCCTCTGTTGAACAGATTTGCAAGGCTGCGAATTGGTCTTCGCTTCACACCTTTTCAAAATTTTACAAATTTGATACTTTTGCTTCTTCGGAGGCTGTTTTTGGGAGAAAGGTTCTTCAGGCAGTGGTTCCTTCCATTTAAAGTTCCTGCCTTGTCCCTCCCATCATCCGTGTACTTTAGCTTTGGTATTGGTATCCCACAAGTAATAGATGATCCGTGGACTGGATACACTTAACAAGAGAAAACATAATTTATGCTTACCTGATAAATAAATTTATTTCTCTTGTAGTGTATCCAGTCCTCGGACCGCCCTGTCCTTTTAAGGCAGGTCTAAATTTTAATTAAACTACAGTCACCACTGCACCCTATGGTTTCTCCTTTCTCTGCTTGTTTCGTGGGTGATCCTCTTGCAACTTCCTGTTGGGAAGGAGAATATCCCACAAGTAATGGATGATCCGTGGACTGGATACACTACAAGAGAAATAAATTTATCAGGTAAGCATAAATTATGTTTTTTTTTCATGTAATTGGCAAGAGTCCATGATCTAGTGACGTATAGGATAGCAATACCCAAGATGTGGAACTCCACGCAAGAGTCACTAGAGAGGGAGGGATAAAAATAAAAACAGCCATTTTCCGCTGAAAAAATTAATCCACAACCCAAAATATAAGTTAATTCTCATAAATGTGAGGAAAAAAACTTAAATCAAAAGCAGAAAAATCAAACTGAAACAGCTGCCTGAAGAACTTTTTTCTACCAAAAACTGCTTCCGAAGAAGCAAATACATCAAAATGGTAGAATTTAGTAAATGTATGCAAAGAAGACCAAGTTGCAGCTTTGCAAATCTGAACAACTGAAGCTTCATTCTTAAAAGCCCAGGAAGTGGAAACTGATCTAGTAGAATGAGCTGTAATTCTCTGAGACGGGGCTTGACCCGACTCCAAATAGGCTTGATGAATCAAAAGTTTTAACCACGAGGCCAATGAAATGGCAGAAAAGATAACAAATAGACTAGAAGTCTTCCTGCAATCTTTAGTAGCTTCAACATAATATTTCAGAGCTCTCACCACATCCAAAGAATGTAAAGATCTCTCCAAAGAATTTTTAGGATTAGGACACAAGGAAGGAACAACAATTTCTCTATTAATGTTGTAAAAATTCACAACCTTAGGTAAGAATTTAAATGAAGTCCGCAAAACTGCCTTATCCTGATGAAAAATCAGAAAAGGAGATTCACAACAGAGAGCGGATAATTCAGAAACTCTTCTAGCAGAAGAGATGGCCAAAAGAAACAACACTTTCCAGGAAAGTAGTTTAATGTCCAAAGAATGCATAGGCTCAAACGGAGGAGCCTGTAAAGCCTTCAAAACTAAATTAAGACTCCAAAGAGGAGAGATGGATTTAATGACAGGCTTGATACGAACCAAAGCCTGCACAAAACAATGAATATCAGGAAGTTTAACAATCTTTCTGTGAAATAAAACAGAAAGAGCAGAGATTTGTCCTTTCAAGGAACTTGCAGACAAACCTTTATCCAAACCATCCTGAAGAAACTGTAAAATTCTAGGAATTCTAAAAGAATGTCAAGAGAATTTATTAGAAGAACACCATGAAATGTAAGTCTTCCAAACTTGATAATAAATCTTTCTAGAAACAGATTTACGAGCCTGCAACATAGTATTAATCACTGAGTCAGAGAAACCTCTATGACTAAACCCTAAGCGTTCAATTTCCATACCTTCAAATTTAATGATTTGAGATCCTGATGGAAAAACGGACCTTGAGATAGAAGGTCTGGCCTTAATGGAAGTGGCCAAGGTTGGCAACTGGACATCCAAACAAGATCCACATACCAAAATCTGTGAGACCATGTTGGAGCCACCAGCAGCACAAACGATTGCTCCATGATTAGTGGCGTATTTAGGTTTCGTGCTGCCCTAGGCACACACAATTCTGCTGCCCCCCCCCTACCCCCACCTCCCCAGGTTTTAGGCTTTTTTGGCCATAATATTTTTTGGTGAGGATGTAACATCACTTTTTTCCCCCATGGCATTTAAAATCTAAATGTTCATGTTCACATGTTCATATATGTGTGTGTAGTGCAGTGTGTAGTAAGTTTGTGTAGGTTTGCTTGCAGAATTGTGTTTGTATATATATATATATATATTGTGTTATGTTTTTAATTAAAATCTTACAGCCTGCACACAGAGTTATAAAAAGGACATCACACGTACACACAGGCCTATCATGTTAAGGCACAGGTAAATCATAAATGTCAGTGGCAACTAACCTGCTGGATAGACTTTTGGCTAGGCACACATGCAATCCTGGCAGTGCCTGCTGGGCACGGTGACTACACTCGATCTTTAGGGGCCAGCATTGTGCAGGTATAGATGCCGGCGGCAGTGATCTATATTTAGCCTTGCCATGCCCCCCCCCCCACCCAAACCTGTAAAATGAAATACTTTAGGTTGAGAGTGCCCCATACCCATAGGTCCCATGAATCATGTCATTTGTTTGGGTGCACACAGCCTTTTGCTTAACCCAGTAGTTTTCTTTTTTCTCTTCAATATTATTTTATTTATATAAGCGCACTAAACAGCTTGTTCCTCCCATGGCTAAGTTTGGACTTGAAGGCAGGCTACACAGAGTACAATAAAGTTGGAACTTAGATTATCTGTAGAAAATCACCCTTGTGTCCCCAGCAATCTGGGCAATCAATATCTATACTCTGTGCCACTGGAATGGAGGCAACTGACAGCTCTTCAAAAACAAGATTTTTAGTACGCTTTTATAACAAATATTGGCAAGAAAAAAACTACTGGGTTAAGCAAAAGTCTGTTGTGCACCCAAACAAATGACATGATTCACGATCACGGGCCCTGGGGATATGGGTGCACTCTCAACCTATAGTATTTCATTTTACAGGTTGGGTAGGGGCATGGCAGTCCTGAATATAGATCACTGCCGCCGGCCTCTGTAAAGCAGAGCGGTTACCTGCACAATAATTGCAGAAGTGGCAGCCATTATTGAATCTGCTGGCTGACGGCATTGCAGGAGGCCAGGCAGCAGTGGGCCCCTCCAGAGTGGCGGACCTCCAGGGTACGGTCGCAACTGCACCTGTTGCTATCCTGGTTGTTCCGCTCCTGCTTCAGGGCCTAAAGGACTCCTTGCACTCCCTGCTGAACTCCGTCCTGAGTACTAGCACAGTGCAGCTTGCAAACTACTTTCCGGTGGGAGGTCTATAGGTGGCGCCTTTGCACTTGTGCAGGCTCAATTCCCTTATGGGAAATGTAGTTTACGACAACTGTAGGGGTAGCAGTCACTGTCACTTATGTTTAATCCAACCTCTTAAAGAGCGGCAGCTGAATTAACTTTTTAGTAGAACTTAGTACTCATATAACAATCAATACAAAGTTAATTCAGCTGCCTCTCCTTCAGTGACTGCAAAAAGTGTCGCCCTTCTCAATCTGCCGCCCTAGGCCCGGGCCTTGTTGGCCTAGGCAGTAATACGCCCCTGTCCATGATGATTTTGGAGATCACTCTTGGAAGAAGAACTAGAGGCGGGAAAATATAAGCAGGTTGATAGCACCAAGGAAGTGTCAGCACATCCACTGCTTCCGCCTGAGGATCCCTGCACCTGGACAGGTACCTGGGACGTTTTTTGTTTAGATGAGATACCATCAAATCTATTTTTGGAAGCCCCCACATCTGAACAACTTGAGAAAACACATCTGGGTGGAGAGACTATTCTCCTGGATGTAAAGTCTGATGACTGAGGTAATCCGCTTCCCAATTGTCTATACTTGGGATATGAACCGCAGAAATTAGACAGGAGCTTGATTCCGCCCAAACAAGTATCTGAGATACTTCTTTCATAGCTTGAGGACTGTGAGTCCCACCCTGATGATTGACATATGCCACAGTTGTGATATTGTCCGTCTGAAAACAAATGAACGGTTCTCTCTTCAACAGAGACCAAAACTGAAGAGCCCTGAGAATCACACAGAGTTTCAAAATATTGATTGGTAATCTTGCCTCTTGAGATTTCCAAACCCCTTGTGCTGTCAGAGATCCCCAAACAGCTCCCCAACCTGAAAAACTTGCATCTGTTGTTATCACAGTCCAGGTTGGACGAACAAAAGAGGCCCCTAGAATTATATGATGGTTATCTAACCACCAAGTCAGAAAAAGTCGAACATTGGGATTTAAGGATATTAATTGTGATATCCTTGTATAATCCCTGCACCATTGGTTCAGCATACAAAGCTGGAGAGGTCTCATATGAAAATGAGCAATGGGGATTGCGTCTGATGCTGCAGTCATGAGACCTAAAACTTCCATGCACATAGCTACTGAAGGGAATGACTGAGACTGAAGGTTCCGACAGGCTGCAACCAATTTCAAACGTCTCTTGTCTGTTAGAGACAAAGTCATGGACACTGAATCTATCTGGAAACCTAAAAAGGTTACCTTTGTCTGAGGAATCAAAAAAAACTTTTTGGTAAATTGATCCTCCAACCATGTCTTCGTAGAAACAACACTAGTTGATTCGTGTGAGATTCTGCAGAACGTAAAGACTGAGCGAGTACCAAGATATCGTCCAAATAAGGAAACACCGCAATACCCCGCTCTCTGATTACAGAGAGTAGGGCACTGAGAACCTTTGAAAAGATTCTTGGAGCTGTCGCTAGGCCAAAAGGAAGAGCAACAAATTGGTAATGCTTGTCTAGAAAAGAGAATCTCAGGAACCGATAGTGATCCGGATGAATCGGAATATGAAGATAGGAATCCTGTAAGTCTATTGTGGACATATAATGCCCTTGCTGAACAAAAGTCAGAATAGTCCTTATAGTCACCATTTTGAAAGTTGGTACTCTTACATATCAATTCAAAATTTTTAGATCCAGAACTGGTATGAATGAATTTTCTTTCTTTGGGATAATGAATAGATTTGAAACGAAACTGGCATGATTACCCCTAATAACTCCAGGTCTGAAACAGACTTCAGGAAAGCCTGAGTCTTTACTGGTTTTGCTGGAATGCGTGAGAGAAAAAATCTTTTCTCTTGTTAAGTGTATCCAGTCCACGGATCATCCATTACTTGTGGGATATTCTCCTTCCCAACAGGAAGTTGCAAGAGGATCACCCACAGCAGAGCTGCTATATAGCTCCTCCCCTCACTGCCATATCCAGTCATTCTCTTGCAACTCTCAACTAAGATGGAGGTCGTAAGAGGACTGTGTTGTTTTATACTTAGTTTATTTCTTCAATCAAAAGTTTGTTATTTTTAAATGGTACCGGAGTGTACTGTTTATCTCAGGCAGTATTTAGAAGAAGAATCTGCCTGCGTTTTCTATGATCTTAGCAGAAGTAACTAAGATCCTTTGCTGTTCTCCCATATTCTGAGGAGTGAGGTAACTTCAGAGGGGGAATAGCGTGCAGGTTTTCCTGTAATAAGGTATGTGCAGTTAAAATATTTTTCTAGGGATGGAATTTGCTAGAAAATGCTGCTGATGCCGAAGTAATGTAAGTAAAGCCTTAAATGCAGTGATAGCGACTGGTATCAGGCTTATTAACAGAGATACATACTCTTATAAAAGTGTAATATAAAACGTTTGCTGGCATGTTTAATCGTTTTTTACATATGTTTGGTGATAAAACTTGTTGGGGCCTAGTTTTTTCCACATGGCTGGCTTGAATTTTGCCTAGAAACAGTTCCCTGAGGCTTCCCACTGTTGTAATATGAGTGGGAGGCGCCTATTTTGGCGTTTTTTTGCACAGCAAAAATTACAGACACAGACATCCAGCTTCTTCCTGCATGATCCAGGACTTCTCTGAAGGGCTCAAAAGGCTTCAAAAGTCGTAATGAGGGAGGTAAAAAGCCACAGTAGAGCTGTGGCAGTTGTTGTGACTGTTTAAAAAACGTTTTTGTCATTTGTTATTCCGTTTTTGGCATTAAGGGGTTAATCATCCATTTGCAAGTGGGTGCAATGCTCTGCTAACTTATTACATACACTGTAAAAATTTCGTTAGTGTAACGGCATTTTTTCACTGTTATTTCAAAATTTGGGAAAATTTGTGTTTCTTAAAGGCGCAGTAACGTTTTTTATATTGCTTGTAAGCTTGTTTTAAAATGTTTTCCAAGCTTGCTAGTCTCATTGCTAGTCTCTTTAAACATGTCTGACACAGAGGAACCCACTTGTTCATTATGTTTGAAAGCCATGGTGGAGCCCCATAGGAGAATGTGTACTAAATGTATTGATTTCACCTTAAACAGTAAAGATCAGTCTTTATCTATAAAAGAATTATCACCAGAGGGTTCTGTTGAGGGGAAAGTTATGCCGACTAACTCTCCCCACGTGTCAGACCCTTCGCCTCACGCTCAGGGGACGCACGATAATATGGCGCCAATTACATCAGGGACGCCCATAGCGATTACCTTGCAGGAAATGGCTGCAATCATGAATAATACCCTGTCAGAGGTATTATCTAGATTGCCTGAATTAAGAGGCAAGCACGATAGCTCTGGGGTTAGGAGAGATACAGAGCGTGCAAATGCTGTTAGAGCCATGTCTGATACTGCGTCACAGTATGCAGAACATGAGGACGGAGAGCTTCAGTCTGTGGGTGACATCTCTGACTCGGGGAAACCTGATTCAGAGATTTCTAATTTTAAATTTAAGCTTGAGAACCTCCGTGTATTACTTGGGGAGGTATTAGCTGCTCTGAATGACTGTAACACAGTTGCAATTCCAGAGAAATTGTGTAGGCTGGATAGATACTATGCGGTGCCGGTGAGTACTGACGTTTTTCCTATACCTAAAAGGCTTACAGAAATTATTAGCAAGGAGTGGGATAGACCCGGTGTGCCCTTTTCCCCACCTCCTATATTTAGAAAAATGTTTCCAATAGACGCCACTACACGGGACTTATGGCAGACGATCCCTAAGGTGGAGGGAGCAGTTTCTACTTTAGCAAAGCGTACCACTATCCCGGTTGAGGACAGTTGTGCTTTTTCAGATCCAATGGATAAAAAATTGGAGGGTTACCTTAAGAAAAAGTTTATTCAACAAGGTTTTATTTTACAGCCCTTTGCATGCATTGCGCCTGTCACTGCTGCGGCGGCATTGTGGTTTGAGGCCCTGGAAGAGGCCATCCAGACAGCTCAATTGAATGAAAATATTGACAAGCTTAGAATGCTTAAGCTAGCTAACTCATTTTTTTCTGATGCCATTGTTCATTTGACTAAACTAACGGCTAAGAATTCCGGATTCGCCATCCAGGCGCGTAGGGCGCTATGGCTTAAATCCTGGTCAGCTGACGTGACTTCAAAGTCTAAATTACTCAACATTCCTTTCAAGGGGCAGACCTTATTCGGGCCTGGCTTGAAGGAAATTATTGCTGACATTACTGGAGGCAAGGGTCATACCCTTCCTCAGGACAGGGCCAAATCAAAGGCCAAACAGTCTAATTTTCGTGCCTTTCGAAATTTCAAGGCAGGAGCAGCATCAACTTCCTCCGCTTCAAAACAAGAGGGAACTGTTGCTCATTCCAGACAGGCCTGGAAACCTAACCAGTCCTGGAACAAGGGCAAGCAGGCCAGAAAGCCTGCTGCTGCCCCCAAGACAGCATGAAGGAACGGCCCCCTATCCGGAAACGGATCTAGTGGGGGGCAGACTTTCTTCGCCCAGGCGTGGGCAAGAGATGTTCAGGATCCCTGGGCGTTGGAGATCATATCTCAGGGATATCTTCTGGACTTCAAAGCTTCTCCTCCACAAGGGAGATTTCATCTTTCAAGGTTATCAGCAAACCAGATAAAGAAAGAGGCATTCCTAAGCTGTGTGCAAGACCTCCTAGTAATGGGAGTGATCCATCCAGTTCCGCGGACGGAACTAAAGACAGGGGTTTTATTCAAATCTGTTTGTGGTTCCCAAGAAAGAGGGAACCTTCAGACCAATCTTGGATCTAAAGATCTTAAACAAATTCCTCAGAGTTCCATCATTCAAAATGGAAACTATTCGGACCATCCTACCCATGATCCAAGAGGGTCAGTACATGACCACAGTGGACTTAAAGGATGCCTACCTTCACATACCGATTCACAAAGATCATCATCGGTTCCTAAGGTTTGCCTTTCTAGACAGGCATTACCAATTTGTAGCTCTTCCCTTCGGGTTGGCCACAGCCCCGAGAATTTTTACAAAGGTTCTGGGCTCACTTCTGGCGGTTCTAAGACCGCGAGGCATAGCGGTGTCTCCTTATCTAGACGACATCCTGATACAGGCGTCAAGCTTTCAAATTGCCAAGTCTCATACAGAGATAGTTCTGGCATTTCTGAGGTCGCATGGGTGGAAAGTGAACGTGGAAAAGAGTTCTCTATCACCATTCACAAGAGTCTCCTTCCTAGGGACTCTTATAGATTCTGTAAGAGATGAAAATTTACCTGACGGAGTCCAGGTTATCAAAACTTCTAAATGTTTGCCGTGTCCTTCATTCCATTCCACGCCCGTCAGTGGCTCAGTGCATTGAAGTAATCGGCTTAACGGTAGCGGCAATGGACATAGTGCCATTTGCTCGCCTGCATCTCAGACCGCTGCAATTATGCATGCTAAGTCAGTGGAATGGGGATTACTCAGATTTGTCCCCTCTACTAAATCTGGATCAAGAGACCAGAGATTCTCTTCTCTGGTGGCTTTCTCGGGTCCATCTGTCCAAGGGTATGACCTTTCGCAGGCCAGATTGGACGATTGTAACAACAGATGCCAGCCTTCTAGGTTGGGGCGCAGTCTGGAACTCCCTGAAGGCTCAGGGATCATGGACTCAGGAGGAGAATCTCCTCCCAATAAATATTCTGGAGTTAAGAGCAATATTCAATGCTCTTCTAGCTTGGCCTCAGTTAGCAACACTGAGGTTCATCAGATTTCAGTCAGACAACATCACGACTGTGGCTTACATCAACCATCAAGGGGGAACCAGGAGTTCCCTAGCGATGTTAGAAGTCTCAAAGATAATTCGCTGGGCAGAGTCTCACTCTTGCCACCTGTCAGCAATCCACATCCCAGGCGTAGAGAACTGGGAGGCGGATTTTCTAAGTCGTCAGACTTTTCATCCGGGGGAGTGGGAACTCCATCCAGAGGTGTTTGCTCAAGTGGTCCATCATTGGGGCAAACCAGAACTGGATCTCATGGCGTCTCGCCAGAACGCCAAGCTTCCTTGTTATGGATCCAGGTCCAGGGACCCGGGAGCAACGCTGATAGATGCTCTAGCAGCTCCTTGGTTCTTCAACCTGGCCTATGTGTTTCCACCATTTCCTCTGCTCCCTCGACTGATTGCCAAAATCAAACAGGAGAGAGCATCGGTGATTCTGATAGCGTTTGCGTGGCCACGCAGGACCTGGTATGCAGACCTAGTGGACATGTCATCTCTTCCACCATGGACTCTGCCTCTGAGGCAGGACCTTTTAATACAAGGTCCTTTCAATCATCCAAATCTAATTTCTCTGAGACTGACTGCATGGAGATTGAACGCTTGATTCTATCAAGGCGTGGCTTCTCCGAGTCAGTCATTGATACCTTAATACAGGCTCGGAAGCCTGTCACCAGGAAAATCTACCATAAGATATGGCGTAAATATATTTATTGGTGTGAATCCAAGAGTTACTCATGGAGTAAGGTTAGGATTCCTAGGATATTGTCCTTTCTCCAAGAGGGTTTGGACAAAGGCTTATCAGCTAGTTCTTTAAAAGGACAGATCTCTGCTCTGTCTATTCTTTTGCACAAGTGTCTGGCAGAAGTTCCAGACGTCCAGGCATTTTGTCAGGCTTTGGTTAGGATTAAGCCTGTGTTTAAAACTGTTGCTCCCCCGTGGAGCTTAAACTTGGTTCTTAAAGTTCTTCAGGGAGTTCCGTTTGAACCCCTTCATTCCATTGATATTAAACTTTTATCTTGGAAAGTTCTGTTTTTGATGGCTATTTCCTCGGCTCGAAGAGTCTCTGAGTTATCTGCCTTACATTGTGATTCTCCTTATCTGATTTTTCATTCAGACAAGGCAGTTCTGCGTACCAAACCTGGGTTTTTACCTAAGGTGGTTTCTAACAGGAATATCAATCAAGAGATTGTTGTTCCATCATTGTGTCCTAATCCTTCTTCAAAGAAGGAACGTCTTTTGCATAATCTGGACGTAGTCCATGCCTTGAAGCTTTACTTGCAGGCTACTAAAGATTTTCGTCAAACATCTGCCCTGTTTGTCGTTTACTCTGGACAGAGGAGAGGTCAAAAAGCTTCGACAACCTCTCTCTCCTTTTGGCTTCGGAGCATAATACGCTTAGCCTATGAGACTGCTGGACAGCAGCCCCCTGAAAGGATTACAGCTCATTCTACTAGAGCTGTGGCTTCCACCTGGGCCTTTAAAAATGAGGCCTCTGTTGAACAGATTTGCAAATTTTACAAATTTGACACTTTTGCTTCTTCGGAGGCTGTTTTTAGGAGAAAGGTTCTACAGGCAGTGGTTCCTTCCGTTTAAGTTCCTGCCTTGTCCCTCCCATCATCCGTGTACTTTAGCTTTAGTATTGGTATCCCACATGTAATGGATGATCCGTGGACTGGATACACTTACCTGATAAATGTATTTCTCTTGTAGTGTATCCAGTCCAAGGCCCGCCCTGTCCTTTTAAGGCAGGTCTAAATTTTAATTAAACTACAGTCACCACTGCACCCTATGGTTTCTCCTTTCTCGTCTTGTTTCGGTCGAATGACTGGATATGGCAGTGAGGGGAGGAGCTATATAGCAGCTTTGCTGTGGGTGATCCTCTTGCAACTTCCTGTTGGGAAGGAGAATATCCCACAAGTAATGGATGCTCCGTGGACTGGATACACTACAAGAGAAATAAATTTATCAGGTAAGCATAAATTATGTTTTTACAGGTGGTCTTACTCTGAATCCTATTCTGTACCCCTGAGAGACAATACTTTGAATCCAATGATTTTGGACCGAATTGATCTAAACATCTTTGAAAAATTTTCATCTGCCCCCTACCAGTTTAGCTGGAATGAGGGCTGCACCTTCATGCGGACTTGGGGGCTGGCTTTGATCTCTTAAATGGCTTGGATTTATTCCAGTTTTAAGAAGACTTCCAATTGGAAACAGATTCCTTGGGGGAAGGATTAAGTTTCTGTTCCTTATTTTGTCGAAAGGAATGAAAACGGTTAGAAGCTTTAGATTTACCCTTAGGTCTTTTATCCTGAGGCAAAAAAAAACTCCCTTCCCCCCAGTGACAGTTGAAATTATTTAATCCAACTGAGAACCAAATAATTTATTACCTTGGAAAGAAAGAGATAGCAATCTGGACTTAGAAGTCCTATCAGCATTCCAAGATTTGAGTCACAAAGCTCTTCTAGCTAAAATAGCTAAAGACATAGATTTAACATCAATTTTGATGATATCAAAAACCTTGTTGCGCTAAAGTTTCCAACCAAAAAGTTGAAGCAGCTGCAACATCAGCCAAAAACATTGCAGGCCTAAGAAGATGACCTGAATATAAATAAGCTTTCCTTAGATAAGATTCAATTTTTCTATCTAAAGGATCTTTAAACAAAGTACTATCTTCCGTATGAATAGTAGTACGTTTAGCAAGAGTAGAGATAGCCCCATCAACTTTGGGGATCTTTTCCCAAAACTCCAATATAACTGCTGGTAAAGCATACACTTTTTTAAACCTTGAAGAAGGAATAAAAGAAGTACCAGGCCTATTCCATTCTTTAGAAATCATATCAGAAATAGCATCAGGAACTGGAGAAAACCTCTGGACTCAGGACTAGTTTCCTGCATATCTAATGTAATCAACACTTCTTTTAACAAAGAACGAATATACTCCATTTTAAATAAATAAGAGGATTTGTCAGTGTCAATATCTGAGGCAGGATCTTCTTATCCTCATCAGAGAAGGATAAATCAGTATGTTGCCGGTCATTTGAAATTTCATCAACTTTGAGAAGTTTTAAAAGACCTTTTACGTTTATTAGAAGGCGGAATGGCAGCCAAAGCCTTCTGAATAGAATCAGAAATAAATTATTTTAAATTTACAGGTATATCTTATGTATTAGATGTTGAGTGAACAGCAATATATAATGAACTACTACTGATGGATACATTCTCTGCATGTAAAAGTTTATCATGACAACTATTACAAACCACAGCTGGAGGTATAACCTCCACAAGTTTACAACAAATGCACTTAGCTTTGGTAGAACTGTTATCAGGCAGCAGGATTCCAACAGTGATTTCTGAGACAGGATCAGATTGAGACATCTTGCACATGTAAGAGAAAAAAACAACATATAAAGCAAAATTATCAATTTCCTTATATGGCAGTTTCAGGAATGGGAAAAATGCAAACAGCATAGCCGACATAGAAAAAAGGCAAGAGGCAAATAGGAATGGGGTCTTAAATAATGAAAATATTTGGCGCCAAGTATGAAGCACAACAAAAAAAAATGTTGGCGCCAAAAACGTCCGGAAACGACACACTTGCGTCATAGACACCAGAAATGACGAATTTGCATCAACGAACGTAACTTCGCGCCAAAAAAATCTTGCGCCAAGAATGACGCAATAAACTGGCATTTTGCGCCCTCGCAAGCCTAATTCTGCCCGCGAATTTAAAAGACAGTCAATTTGACAAAGAGACTATACCCCAGGTAAGAAATACATTTTCATAAAAAAGCACTTCCCAGATATGAAACTGACAGTCTGCAAAAGGAAATATACTGAAAACCTGAATCATGGCAAATATAAGTACAATACATATATTTAGAACTTTATATAAATACATAAAGTGCCAAACATAACTGAGAGTGTCTTACGTAATGAAAACATACTTAACAAAAGACACCCATCCACATATGGCAGATAGCCAAACCAGTACTGAAACGGTTATCAGTAGAGGTAATGGAATATGAGAGTATATTGTCGATCTGAAAAGGGAGGTAGGAGATGACTCTCTACAACCGATAACAGAGAACCTATGAAATAGATCCCCCGTGAGGAAAACCATTGTATTCAATAGGTGATACTCCCTTCACATCCCTCTGACATTCACTGTACTTTGAAAGGAATCGGGCTTCAAAATGCTGAGAAGCGCATATCAACGTAGAAATCTTAGCACAAACTTACTTCACCACCTCCATAGGAGGCAAAGTTTGTAAAACTGAATTGTGGGTGTGGTGAGGGGTGTATTCATAGGCATTTTGAGGTTTGGGAAACTTTGCCCCTCCTGGTAGGATTGTATATCCCATACTTCACTAGCTCATGGACTCTTACCAATTACATGAAAGAAATATATATATATAATGTGTAGCCAGATCAGCACTCCAGACGACTCCTGATGCCCGGGGTGCAACAAATAGAACAGTATACAGTCAGAAATTAAGTGCACTTACCAGGTCTTGCTTTCGATTTTTAATGCAAAAGTGTGAACATTTTCGGGGGGTTAGCCCCTTCCTCAGACATACATCAAAAAAGAAATAGACCAACTTTCCCAAACACCAGCCACCATTTAAAAACATTAGCCCCCATGTCCCTCGATCTCCCGAGTAGGGGCACCACCCACATGTGACATCGTCATCCCGGGTAACGCGAGATTACGGCTGTGAAGACATAAATAAATAATCAAATAATACCACTTATTACAATGGATCAGAAACAGTTGTATATGTCCTGCAATAATGTCACGCATACACATCCTATGTTAAATGCTAAATATATCTTATGCTTGTAGTCTCGTAACTTAGGGGTGTATCAAATATTGCTCACTCGTTGGTTACTATAGCAACCACATTAAAAACTCTTAAATTGCCAGCCAATAAGAGGCTAACATATTCTCACTTGTTTTGACAGCTGTCAAGCTATGGCCAAAGGCTTCAGCAGTGTATAATATTGCGAAGATAAAATCACCCATGTTGCTATGGTAAACAGACAGTAAGGTAGCCAACCTATCATCAGACAGTCTAAGGCTAAGTAAAGGGTAAAACTATACAATAAAATATCTTCAAGCAGCTAGAAGGTCAGGAGAAGTTAATATATACTATATTATGTATGATATACACCCTACAAGTTTAGCTAGGATCATACTATACCTTAAGTACCTGACATACCTCTCCAATACTATCTACATAGGACTATATATAAGCAATTCAGTATGTAAGGGCAAGAGGGGAATCAAACCTCACTATATACAATCAAGCTAATCTGCCACAATGGATATGTGGTAGAGTCATCTGTAGGGAAACAAGGAGAATGAATATTGTCAAAGACAAACTTGCCAATCGAAATGGATGTTAAGCCCCTTTGGAATCAAAGTGTCCAATATGAATGTCCAATGAGCTTCTCTTTTTAACAGCAGTCTGTTTCTGTCACCACCCCAAGGAGGTGAGGGGACATGATCGATTATAGTATACTTTAGATCCTTAACCATGTGGTTCACCTCCAAGAAATAACGAGCCACAGGTTGGTCAGAGGGAACCGTTCTTTAGTGCAGTCTGAATTGCCTACCTGTGGTTGGCCATACAAGTTTGTAAGTCATCAGACGTTTTTCCTACTTAAAAAGTCTGCAAATGCAGTGTATAAGGTACACAATGTGGTTGTGGTACAAGTCATCCGATGTTTGTGGTAGAATTTCTGTTGCTTATGCGGATGAGTAAAATACTGTCCTCTGATAAACCGCTGCATGCTGTGCAGCAAAAGCAACCCCACTTTTCCATATTCAACCAGGAACTCTTTGTGTAGCTTTGTTGTGGGTCTGTATTGACCAAGATATCTCAGAGAGACCTGGAACATTTAAAGCCCACCATGGGTGGTTGCATTTTAATATAGTATATATTAGCTTCTCCTGACCCGCTAGCTGCTTGTAGAGAATATTGTAGTGTATAGTTTTACCCTTTACTTAGCCTTAGACTTTCTGATAATAGGTTGGCTACCTTACTGTCCGCTTACCATAGCAACATAGGTGGTTTTATCTTCGCAATACTATACACTGCTGAAGCCTTTGGTCATAGCTTGACAGCTGTCAAAACAAGTGAGAATAGGTTAGCCTCTTATTGTATGGCAATTTAAGAGTTGTTACCATAGTAACATCTGAAAAAAAGATCTAAAAACACTGAAGCAGCAGACATTGTGAAAATTAATATTTGTGTCATTCTCAAAACTTTTGGCCAAGACTGTACTTCCTTATGCTCACTAGCTGGTAGTCACTCCTTCCTACTGCCCACTGACTGATGGGTAAAATGAGTATTTGGACCTGTTAGCTATTGAACGTTAGCAAGAAGTAACTATCTGTTATTATTCATTAGCAGGAAGTAACAATCTTTCATCTGGGCATTAGCAGGAAGTAAACAACTGATACTGCTGTATTGATTAAATTTAATGGGCCATAATACCCAAATGTTTTAACACTTGAAAGTGATACAGTATAGCTGTAAAAAGTTGACTAGAAAATATCACCTGAACATCTCTATGTAAAAAAGAAAGATATTTTACCTCAACAGTTTCTCAGTAGCCAGATCCCATTGTAAAGGACTTCTAAGCAACAAATCAGTATGTCTGTCCCGGGACAGCTGAAGGAGCGAGCTTACGTGCACACTCATCTTATTTCCCTATTCAGTTTAAGGAAGTTTACAATGAAATCTCATGAGAGTTAAGTGAAATCTCATGAGATCACAGTAAGAGTTCATGACTTCAGCACTGTTGATGCTGATTGGCTGCTGCTAATTTCTTCATTTTTTTTATTTTTTTTTTACCTGTAGCTGGGCTGCAGCTGAGTATAACTTTTTACACATAACTTGCTCTGCTGAGCTGAGGAAGTTGTTAGGTAAAATATCTTCCTTTTTTACATAGATATGCTCAGGTGATATTTTCCTGTCAGCTTTTTACAGTTATGCTGCATCAGTTTCAAGTGATTTAGCATATGAGTATTATGTCCCTTTAAAATCGTTATTACTTCACATTTTTCTGGCAAAAACAATTTTTAAAGTGTTTAAACAATGCTGCATCAAATGAAAAAAATGGATTACAAAGTCCCTTAAGGGATGGAAAGACAGCAGTAAGTAGGTATTGCTCTTTTGACCAGTAGGTGCTTATAAGTTATAGTGTACAAAATTTTTGAATTACACAATGGTGCATGTTAAATTTAACTTGTATTATTTTTTGCAATATGTCTAAAAAAAAGTTTATTTAAAAGTTATCACTGTTTAATGCTGATTATTGCACACTCAACCTACTACTGATATTGTAGAAGGCTTTAGCCACACACTTTTTTTTTTTTCTTGTTCGTGCACCAAGTCACAGTGGCATCATGTGGCTTCACTTGTCAGCAAAAGTACCCAGCTCCATATCTGCAGTGAGTCACTTGTATGATAAAAGCTGGCACAGAGGTAGCAGTAACAGAATCAGTTTTGCAAACATAAGTACATGTGTTTTAAACCTGACCTTTATGTTCCTGTAAGTAAATAATGTTTTTTTTCTAATAATTATTCTCATTATTATTTGTTTTTAAAAGATGAGGACGTTGCTGATGAACTTTTTGATGATTACCTATTAAACCACCTGAAGCACAAGATTTCCAGGGATTACAAATGGAAGTCAGAGCTAAATGGTGATGAAATTCTACCTGCAGATCAGGAAATAGTTGGTGGACCCATGGTGGACCACAAAGAAATACCAGTGCGTGGCAACATTAGAGTAGATTATGTGGACTGTGAAGAATCAAATGGGGAGGATGAGGAAGAGGATGAAGATGTTACTGAAGAAGTGATGACCCCAAACCTTAAACATTATGTGCCTAGCCTAAATCCTCTCCTGGCAACACCAGATGTAATTTTGAAAAACAAAGACAACGTTCCTCATACAGTGTCTGAACCTAATGATACTGCTGTGCCAGAGTGGGGAGCTTTCTTCTGCAATCACGCAGATGACATCTCGGATACTGAGGAGTGTATCCCAGCTCCTGGGGTTTGCAAAAGTTCTCAGTCACCAAAACTGTACAGTGATTCTGATGACTCAACCCATATTTCCTCATTGAATTCATCCCAGTCAACGCACATCTCGGAACAAGGCAGTCAAGGGTGGGATAACCAAGCCGACACAGTCATGTTGACCACTCAGGAACGAAAAGAAACTGATGCTGGGCTTTTAAATAGGCACCATTTAACAGTTGTTGCCAGACCTGCAGCCAAGCCTAATGAATCTCAGAGCAGGAAAACCAGTGACCAAGCAGAAGAAACAACACACATTCTAGATAAGGGAGAATGTGCATTTATTGCTCACATTGGTGATGGTGCATCACTTAAGACCGACTCACAGAGCTCCTCGGACTTTGAAATTCCTTCTACTCCTGGGTGTGAACAACCAAATCCAGACAAGCTGCAGTTTTTGTATGAGAGGCTTGCAACAGGAAAATCTATCATGACGGATAATCAAGATTAGCTGCTTTTTACATTCACTAACTTAAAGGGACATGAAACCCATATCTTCTTTTATTATTCAGATAGAGTGTACAGCTTTATGAAAGTCTCCAATTTAATTCTATTTTCAAATGTACTTGGTTCAAATTAAGAGAATACCTAGGTAGGTAGCGTGCACGTGTCTGGAGAACAATATGACAGCAGTGTTTAATTAATGTGTAAAGTTGTTTAAAAGCAATTTTGCAAAACTGCTGCCTTTTAGTTCTCTAGACACATGCTCTCTCCTGAGCCTACCTATCCGATTTTCAACAAAGGATACCAATAGAACCAAATAAATTTGATTATAGAAGTGAATTGCAAACTTTCTTAAAATGATATACTGCATCTGAATAATGAAATAAACATTAGGTTTTTCATTTCTCTTTAATTTGTAATACATTTTCTATAGGAAATTAACAGGATTTTCACTGTACCACAAACATTTAATAGTGATAACTCTTCATTCATAATGAACACAATATTATTTTTTTTGTAATATTTAATATTAATTATTTCTATTCAGAAATATTTATTGACTGTTCAGGTCAAACCTTCTGTTATTATTATGATTTATTTTTATCAGTTATTTGTAGAGTGCCAACAGATTCCGCAGCGCTAAGTTGATTTTTCTCCTGAATGTTGCTAAGTCTTTAAAGGATCCTATATTATTTAGTGCATTTTCCTGTAGTCTTATAATTAATAAAATAATTATTTGCAAACATAAAACCAAAAGAGGTCCACAATTACACCTTAAAGGGACATTAAACATCCTTTTGCTTTTTTTAGGTTCTCAAAATGCTGCAAATTATCTAAAACAGCAGCATTTGCAGGTTACAGAATTTGCTTTTTGACCTCTTTAGGGAGCCTGTGACAAGCAGAGTTTTACACAAAAGCAAGAGGTGTTTTATTGTCTTTTTAAAGGGGCATGAAATTCCCTAACTAATTAATAATGGCTGATAAAGGACAAGAAACCACATTTTCTTCTTAAACAGGAAGAGTCCACGGCTTCATTCTTTACTTTTGGGAATTCAGAACCTGGCCACCAGGAGGAGGCAAAGACACCCCAGCCAAAGGCTTAAATACCTCCCCCACTTCCCTCATCCCCCAGTCATTCTTTGCCTTTTGTCTCAGGAGGTTGGCAGAGAAGTGTCAGAAGATTGAAGATAGTCTCTCATGGAGGGTAGTACTCTTCGAAATGGGACTGGAGTTTTCAGTAAACCTGTCCGCCTCTCAGTGAGAGCATGGGTGAAAGTTAGAGTCCGGAGATGCAGGGAGAGTCTTTCTGCTAAACCATCCCGACTCATATTAACAGCTCCTGGGCAATCAGCGTTGACGAGTTTCGCTGCCTGCCTTTATTCACTCAAGTCCATGTCAGAAGCAAAGCTACTATCTGTCACACTTGAAGGGCCATGTTCCTGTTCTACGGTGTAGATTCTGGTAAGATTGTTTCATTTTATTTTGATATGTGAATGTAATGTTAACGTAAGAAGTCAGGGTCCCAGTGGGGGGTTATTAAACAGGGGGGGCCTTTAATCTGCTATTGTGTAGTGATACTTGGGCTCATTTCTATTCGGACATAACGGCCTTATTTCATCAGTTTGCACGGTCCTATGGACTGGCACTTTTTTTGGTTGACACGATGCACCTCGTGACTGGAATACTGTCTTTGTTCTGTTAACCGAGGTTCGTCGTGTGTGGGATCGCCTGAGTCAGTTAGACCTTCTGGGGAAGCGATGGCCTCTGAGGCTTCAGGGGCCCCACCCTCAGGGCCGGGGTCGCCCAATGACCCGGTTGGGGAACATTTTCCGTTATAGACTGGCACGTCTTCGTGTTTTACTAAGGCATGTTTTGGCGGTGCTGGAGGATTACAGCCCTACTGGGCCAAGGAATCCTCGGTCTTCTGTGCCGGACGGCAAACTGGATTAGACGTGTGGGGATGAAGCAGTCTCTTTAATGTCTCCGTTTTTCCTTTTCTTTTAAGTATCTGTTCCAGTTCTGAGCTTGGGCCTCTAATCGGCTGGTCCGGTTGGCGTGCTGTTTTCCTTGGACATTCACCCTCGGATGCTGCCTTCCTTTTATTTAATCCGGTTAGAATATATTTGATTTGTTTTAGGAAGCTCATGTATGCTATAATTTTCAATTTTGGTAACATTTCTTCTCTGGAACTGATTTTGTAGTTGCTCGCGCACTTCCTTGGAAGCTGCACGTTTTCTATATCGGAACTTTGTTCTGATTATAGTTTATGGTTTTTGATCCCTATGGGGCTTCGATTTTTCTTAGACCTTGGACAGTTCAGGTGTTCCTTGTATCAGGCAAGTACTGGTCGGGCGCTAGTTGCTGTTCCTTAGGGTTCATGTCACCCACGTGTTGCCGGTGTGCTGGTTATCCTGTTGGGTGTTGAGTCGTTCACTTTGTTCGGAGTGTTCGTTTTATGTTTATTTATCCATTACTTGAGGGGTGTTTTCATTTCTTATACGTCAACCTGCTCCTCGTCCTCGGTGAACGGAGTGTCGGAGGGATTGTATATGTCCTCTGCCGTTCCTTATGTGAGGATCCGTCTATGACTCCGCTGGACAGTTGGGGTACCGGTTTGGATGATGATTTTCGTTTCAATCTTGGTATTTTCCAGGTGTCTGTTTCTTGTGGCCTAGTCGCAGGTACCCCTCTAGGTTGCTGTCACTGGCTTTTTTCCCTTCTTGGGTGGTCTGGTCATCGGAGTCTGGGACTTCGGGTATGTCTTTCTCCCCTTTATTGTTTTTTTTAGTATATTGCACACTCTCATAAGATGGAGCGCAGGCAACCGTCTCTGGTCCGCTTCTCAGCAGGAGTTGTGGGGTTGTGGGGTTATTCCTGGTGTGGTACAGGGATCTCCGGGAGGCTGATCCTGTGAGGATCTTTGGCTCTCCAACTAATGGGCTCTTTACGCTTGCTGGTGGGTCGTCCAGTTGCCCACGTGGCTATGATTGCGTGTTTGAATCCAGCTATTGTGGTATGTTCTCCATTATATGGAGCCCTGTCCCTGGTAATCTTCGGGGTCCCTGGACTTGGAGTGTTGCACTCGAACCTCTAGGAGCTCTTGGTTTCTGGGGTTGCAAGCGGAGGGTCCAGGGTTCAGCTCCACCTCCGGGTGCGGGTTGCTATCTCTGAGTTCTGTCTAGATGTCCTTCTATGCTCTTGGCCTGAGTCTCTTACGAGCATCTAATGTTTAAGGTCATTGGGGTGTGGAATGCACTACCTAGAGTGCCCTTCACCGTATGCGGCAACTTGATGTTTCCTCAGGACATACGGCCTGTCCCGGGTTTCAGGGGGTCGGGTCTGGCTTAGGGCCATGTCTCTTGTCTGAGATTTTGTGATCCGGGTCGCTGGACTCGGTCCTGAGCGGTTAGGTTTCAAACCTTAGGGTTTAGAACGTCCGCTTGTCCCTTCGGGGGTTTTTTATCTCTCATTGGAGATTTGGTATCTGCAGGAAGGTTAGTTTGCTGCCTTTCAGGTGGATCTACAGTTGTTGCCAGTGGCAACTTTTGCATTTGAGGTTGTTTGTCTCAACTGAGCTAGTAGTAATGACCATTGGGTTATTACTCAATGGTATTGTTTTACCATTCTCTTGGGTCTCTTCGCCTTGCCTACGGCTTGGCTTTTGCCCTCTTGGAGAGGATTTTGGAAGTAAACAGTTTCCATGGAGACCCTGTGAGTTCTTATCTTCTTGTTCGAGAATTTTTTCTTCCCTCCTTGCATGTTGGATGTCAGGGGGGCTGGCTCTGGTACTAGGGTATCGTTGTAGCTCAGTTACCTATCTTCCTTTTTGGGAGTGTTCCTTCTTTAGAGATGGCAACTGTGTAAGGGTTCCGGAACCAGAGCACGTAGTATTCTGTCATGGATTAGTGGTAGCATGACCAACTGCTAGTAATTGATCAGAGTGGTTCTCCAATGGGTTCATTTCCTCTTGGCCCTCTGCTCTCTCTTGAGGTGGACGTTGCCAGCCCTCTTTTGGGTTGGGTCCGTTCCTCTGAGGGGGGGTTGGGGATCTGTCTGCTCTCTTAGGTCTGACCATGTACTTTTTGTTGACCCTGTTCTCCTCCCTGGTGGGGGGGTTCATGGGTGTTCCTTCCTCCGCTGGTTGCATTGCTGCTGGTGTTGGAGGTCTTCTGGGGTCTGGGATTCCTGGTCGGGAGTTAGTCGTTAATTCGGCACTCTCTGTGGGATGGGGTCCCATGATGACTTAGGGTCAGCTTTGCTGCCCCTGAGCTGGAACTCGCGAGTTCTGTCAGTTGTGGTTCTGTGTTTCACAGAGAGCCTTCCTTTTTCTGCTAGGTCAGTTAGTTTTTCCATCCTGTCGTTGGGCTCCGTGTTTTTTCTTCGGTCCTGATATAGGTTTCCTACCTGTATGTGGCTAGTTTTAGCGGTTGTGTCTGCTAGACTAGGGTTCTGTGGGGAGCTTGTGGCTTCCTTAGAGTACCATAAGTTACATGGTGTTGTGTCAGAGGATCTGAGGGTGTATTTTTGTTCTTCCTCGCGGTTGCTCTCTCATAAGGTTGGGAGTGTCTCTTGGGAGATGGACTTTATAGAGAGTTCTTTCCCTGGGTGGTTGTCTTGTAACAACCTTCGTTTTGCTTTGTCCTTGGGGTTTCTTACCCTTTTCTGACGGTCCTTTGGATCTCCTTCGGGTACTCCGTTCTCCCCTTCGGGGGTAGGTGGAGGGGCTTTTCCTTCTGGCAAGTTTGTGCGATTTGGGAGCCTGCAGAATCTAAGGATTATGAGTGGTCTCCAGCACGGCATGCTGGTTGTTTAGCTGATGGGCAGTTACCTTTGTTATCAGTTTTTTTATGGGTAATTTCAGGCTGTGGTGCCCTTCGAAGGGGCCCCCTTGTGTACCCGCCCTTTGTTTGCATTCAGTGTCCTCTATAGCTTGGGTATTGTTTTGCCAAAAGTAATGAATGCAGCTGTGGACTCTTCCGGTTTAAGAAGAAAAACTTAAATTATGCTTACCTGATAAGTTTCTTTTCTTCTGACAGAAGAGTCCACAGCTCCCCGCCCGCATTTTATCGATGAGGCGGCTGTAGTTAAGTTTCTTCTTCTGGCACCTTTTTCACCCTGATATTTCTCCTACTGTTCCTTGTTCCCTTGGCAGAATGACGGGGGATGAGGGAAGTGGGGGAGGTATTTAAGCCTTTGGCTGGGGTGTCTTTCCCTCCTCCTGGTGGCCAGGTTCTGAATTCCCAAAAGTGATGAATGCAGCTGTGGACTCTTCCTGTCAGAAGAAAAGAAAATTATCAGGTAAGCATAATTTAAGTTTTTGTTCTTTCATGATTCAAACAGATCCTGCATTTTTAAACAACTTTCTTGTTTACTTCCATTACTTAATCTGTTTTGTTCTCTTGGTACCATTTAAAAGCATACCTGGGTAGGCTCAGGGGCTGCTGATTGGTGACTGTACATATATACCTTATGTCATTGGTTCACCAATATGCACTGCTATATCTTCAACAAAGGATACCAAGAGAATTAAGCAAATTATGTCATGATAGAAAACATCTGGGTTAATTATTTCTATTCAGAAATATTTATTGACTGTTCAGGTCAAACCTTCTGTTATTATTATGATTTATTTTTATCAGTTATTTGTAGAGTGCCAACAGATTCCGCAGCGCTAAGTTGATTTTTCTCCTGAATGTTGCTAAGTCTTTAAAGGATCCTATATTATTTAGTGCATTTTCCTGTAGTCTTATAATTAATAAAATAATTATTTGCAAACATAAAACCAAAAGAGGTCCACAATTACACCTTAAAGGGACATTAAACATCCTTTTGCTTTTTTTAGGTTCTCAAAATGCTGCAAATTATCTAAAACAGCAGCATTTGCAGGTTACAGAATTTGCTTTTTGACCTCTTTAGGGAGCCTGTGACAAGCAGAGTTTTACACAAAAGCAAGAGGTGTTTTATTGTCTTTTTAAAGGGGCATGAAATTCCCTAACTAATTAATAATGGCTGTTAAAGGACAAGAAACCACATTTTCTTCTTAAACAGGAAGAGTCAACGGCTTCATTCATTACTTTTGGGAATTCAGAACCTGGCCACCAGGAGGAGGCAAAGACACCCCAGCCAAAGGCTTAAATACCTCCCCCACTTCCCTCATCCCCCAGTCATTCTTTGCCTTTTGTCTCAGGAGGTTGGCAGAGAAGTGTCAGAAGATTGAAGATAGTCTCTCATGGAGGGTAGTACTCTTCGAAATGGGACTGGAGTTTTCAGTAAACCTGTCCGCCTCTCAGTGAGAGCATGGGTGAAAGTTAGAGTCCGGAGATGCAGGGAGAGTCTTTCTGCTAAACCATCCCGACTCATATTAACAGCTCCTGGGCAATCAGCGTTGACGAGTTTCGCTGCCTGCCTTTATTCACTCAAGTCCATGTCAGAAGCAAAGCTACTATCTGTCACACTTGAAGGGCCATGTTCCTGTTCTACGGTGTAGATTCTGGTAAGATTGTTTCATTTTATTTTGATATGTGAATGTAATGTTAACGTAAGAAGTCAGGGTCCCAGTGGGGGGTTATTAAACAGGGGGGGCCTTTAATCTGCTATTGTGTAGTGATACTTGGGCTCATTTCTATTCGGACATAACGGCCTTATTTCATCAGTTTGCACGGTCCTATGGACTGGCACTTTTTTTGGTTGACACAATGCACCTCGTGACCGGAATACTGTCCTTGTTCTGTTAACCAAGGTTCGTCGTGTGTGGGATCGCCTGAGTCAGTTAGACCTTCTGGGGAAGCGATGGCCTCTGAGGCTTCAGGGGCCCCACCCTCAGGGCCGGGGTCGCCCAATGACCCGGTTGGGGAACATTTTGCTTTCCGTTATAGACTGGCACGTCTTCGTGTTTTACTAAGGCATGTTTTGGCGGTGCTGGAGGATTACAGCCCTACTGGGCCAAGGAATCCTCGGTCTTCTGTGCCGGACGGCAAACTGGATTAGACGTGTGGGGATGAAGCAATCTCTTTAATGTCTCCGTTTTTCCTTTTCTTTTAAGTATCTGTTCCAGTTCTGAGCTTGGGCCTCTAATCGGCTGGTCCGGTTGGCGTGCTGTTTTCCTTGGGCATTCACCCTTGGATGCTGCCTTCCTTTTATTTAATCCGGTTAGAATATATTTGATTTGTTTTAGGAAGCTCATGTATGCTATAATTTTCAATTTTGGTAACATTTCTTCTCTGGAACTGATACTTGCGATTTTGTAGTTGCTCGCGCACTTCCTTGGAAGCTGCGCGTTTTCTATATCAGAACTTTGTTCTGATTATAGTTTATGGTTTTTGATCCCTATGGGGCTTCGATTTTTCTTAGACCTTGGACAGTTCAGGTGTTCCTTGTATCAGGCAAGTACTGGTCGGGCGCTAGTTGCTGTTCCTTAGGGTTCATGTCACCCACGTGTTGCCGGTGTGCTGGTTATCCTGTTGGGTGTTGAGTCGTTCACTTTGTTCGGAGTGTTCGTTTTATGTTTATTTATCCATTACTTGAGGGGGTGTTTTCATTTCTTATACGTCAACCTGCTCCTCGTCCTCGGTGAACGGAGTGTCGGAGGGATTGTATATGTCCTCTGCCGTTCCTTATGTGAGGATCCGTCTATGACTCCGCTGGACAGTTGGGGTACCGGTTTGGATGATGATTTTCGTTTCAATCTTGGTATTTTCCAGGTGTCTGTTTCTTGTGGCCTAGTCGCAGGTACCCCTCTAGGTTGCTGTCACTGGCTTTTTTCCCTTCTTGGGTGGTCTGGTCATCTGAGTCTGGGACTTCGGGTATGTCTTTCTCCCCTTTTTTGTTTTTTTTAGTATATTGCACACTCTCATAAGATGGAGCGCAGGCAACCGTCTCTGGTCCGCTTCTCAGCAGGAGTTGTGGGGTTGTGGGGTTATTCCTGGTGTGGTACAGGGATCTCCGGGAGGCTGATCCTGTGAGGATCTTTGGCTCTCCAACTAATGGGCTCTTTACGCTTGCTGGTGGGTCGTCCAGTTGCCCACGTGGCTATGATTGCGTGTTTGAATCCAGCTATTGTGGTATGTTCTCCATTATATGGAGCCCTGTCCCTGGTAATCTTCGGGGTCCCTGGACTTGGAGTGTTGCACTCGAACCTCTAGGAGCTCTTGGTTTCTGGGGTTGCAAGCGGAGGGTCCAGGGTTCAGCTCCACCTCCGGGTGCGGGTTGCTATCTCTGAGTTCTGTCTAGATGTCCTTCTATGCTCTTGGCCTGAGTCTCTTACGAGCATCTAATGTTTAAGGTCATTGGGGTGTGGAATGCACTACCTAGAGTGCCCTTCACCGTATGCGGCAACTTGATGTTTCCTCAGGACATACGGCCTGTCCCGGGTTTCAGGGGGTCGGGTCTGGCTTAGGGCCATGTCTCTTGTCTGAGATTTTGTGATCCGGGTCGCTGGACTCGGTCCTGAGCGGTTAGGTTTCAAACCTTAGGGTTTAGAACGTCCGCTTGTCCCTTCGGGGGGTTTTTATCTCTCATTGGAGATTTGGTATCTGCAGGAAGGTTAGTTTGCTGCCTTTCAGGTGGATCTACAGTTGTTGCCAGTGGCAACTTTTGCATTTGAGGTTGTTTGTCTCAACTGAGCTAGTAGTAATGACCATTGGGTTATTACTCAATGGTATTGTTTTACCATTCTCTTGGGTCTCTTCGCCTTGCCTACGGCTTGGCTTTTGCCCTCTTGGAGAGGATTTTGGAAGTAAACAGTTTCCATGGAGACCCTGTGAGTTCTTATCTTCTTGTTCGAGAATTTTTTCTTCCCTCCTTGCATGTTGGATGTCAGGGGGGCTGGCTCTGGTACTAGGGTATCGTTGTAGCTCAGTTACCTATCTTCCTTTTTGGGAGTGTTCCTTCTTTAGAGATGGCAACTGTGTAAGGGTTCCGGAACCAGAGCACGTAGTATTCTGTCATGGATTAGTGGTAGCATGACCAGCTGCTAGTAATTGATCAGAGTGGTTCTCCAATGGGTTAATTTCCTCTTGGCCCTCTGCTCTCTCTTGAGGTGGACGTTGCCAGCCCTCTTTTGGGTTGGGTCCGTTCCTCTGAGGAGGGGTTGGGGATCTGTCTGCTCTCTTAGGTCTGACCATGTACTTTTTAATGACCCTGTTCTCCTCCCTGGTGGGGGGTTCATGGGTGTTCCTTCCTCCGCTGGTTGCATTGCTGCTGGTGTTGGAGGTCTTCTGGGGTCTGGGATTCCTGGTCGGGAGTTAGTCGTTAATTCGGCACTCTCTGTGGGATGGGGTCCCATGATGACTTAGGGTCAGCTTTGCTGCCCCTGAGCTGGAACTCGCGAGTTCTGTCAGTTGTGGTTCTGTGTTTCACAGAGAGCCTTCCTTTTTCTGCTAGGTCAGTTAGTTTTTCCATCCTGTCGTTGGGCTCCGTGTTTTTTCTTCGGTCCTGATATAGGTTTCCTACCTGTATGTGGCTAGTTTTAGCGGTTGTGTCTGCTAGACTAGGGTTCTGTGGGGAGCTTGTGGCTTCCTTAGAGTACCATAAGTTACATGGTGTTGTGTCAGAGGATCTGAGGGTGTATTTTTGTTCTTCCTCGCGGTTGCTCTCTCATAAGGTTGGGAGTGTCTCTTGGGAGATGGACTTTATAGAGAGTTCTTTCCCTGGGTGGTTGTCTTGTAACAACCTTCGTTTTGCTTTGTCCTTGGGGTTTCTTACCCTTTTCTGACGGTCCTTTGGATCTCCTTCGGGTACTCCGTTCTCCCCTTCGGGGGTAGGTGGAGGGGCTTTTCCTTCTGGCAAGTTTGTGCGATTTGGGAGCCTGCGGAATCTAAGGATTATGAGTGGTCTCCAGCACGGCATGCTGGTTGTTTAGCTGATGGGCAGTTACCTTTGTTATCAGTTTTTTTATGGGTAATTTCAGGCTGTGGTGCCCTTCGAAGGGGCCCCCTTGTGTACCCGCCCTTTGTTTGCATTCAGTGTCCTCTATAGCTTGGGTATTGTTTTGCCAAAAGTAATGAATTCAGCTGTGGACTCTTCCGGTTTAAGAAGAAAAACTTAAATTATGCTTACCTGATAAGTTTCTTTTCTTCTGACAGAAGAGTCCACAGCTCCCCGCCCGCATTTTATCGATGAGGCGGCTGTAGTTAAGTTTCTTCTTCTGGCACCTTTTTCACCCTGATATTTCTCCTACTGTTCCTTGTTCCATTGGCAGAATGACGGGGGATGAGGGAAGTGGGGGAGGTATTTAAGCCTTTGGCTGGGGTGTCTTTCCCTCCTCCTGGTGGCCAGGTTCTGAATTCCCAAAAGTGATGAATGCAGCTGTGGACTCTTCCTGTCAGAAGAAAAGAAAATTATCAGGTAAGCATAATTTAAGTTTTTGTACTTTCATGATTCAAACAGATCCTGCATTTTTAAACAACTTTCTTGTTTACTTCCATTACTTAATCTGTTTTGTTCTCTTGGTACCATTTAAAAGCATACCTGGGTAGGCTCAGGGGCTGCTGATTGGTGACTGTACATATATACCTTATGTCATTGGTTCACCAATATGCACTGCTATATCTTCAACAAAGGATACCAAGAGAATTAAGCAAATTATGTCATGATAGAAAACATCTGGGTGTCTTGTCATTTGTTGGTTTGACTTCAGTGTCCCTTTAAAATTAATGTTCTGTTTGTTTTATTTACAATGGTAATTTAAAATGTAATAGTTAAAAATATATATATATATTTATTTTTTGTATGTGTGTATTCTTGCCCACCAGTTAAGTTGTGAGAGTTTTTCTTAGCAGCCAATCCAGAGGCATTTCCTGCCATTTTTTTATATCAGTTTAATACTTTTTTTACAGATTTAATTGCTGTTCCTTCATATTCATGACAGAACATTGAGTTTAAAAATCCCTTTTTAAAAAACCTTGAGTGCTAACGACGGCTCTGAGCCATCGTTAGCACTCACCCACCTTGATGGAGGTCTGAGGACCTCCATCCACTCCCACCCCGGCGATCTGACCTGTATAGTGACAGGCATCACCAGGGCTTCATGTTTTGCGCAATGACGTCATTGAGCAACTTTATTCAAGTTATAGGGAGATGGGGGCATGCTGCTTATATGCCTGTATTTCAGGCATCTAAGCAGCTACACCCCCCAAGACTCACCCCCCTCCCATTGGAAAAGTAATCGTCTACCCTTTCCAAGGTTAAAAAAAAAAAAAAGAATTTGGGGGTCTCTAAAGGCACCAAAATTAAGATTAAAATTGCCTAGAGACACCCAAAATACATTTTATAAAAATAAACTTATTTTTGAAAAATAAATATTGGTTCAAGTATTTTGGCTAATTGACCGCAGTGATCACCTAGCTGAGAAATGTTGCATTCCCTTTTACAATACGGATCGATATTATATGTGTAATCCCATGATCTCCTGGATAATGTGGTTACAACTTAATAAATGGTAGAGGAATGCTATTTAAAAAAATAGATATATACTGTATTTCTTCTTAAAGACACAATGAGTCCACGGATCATCTTCATTACTTATGGGATAGCAGGAAGAGGCAAAGAGCACCACAGCAGAGCTGTTAAATAGCTCCTCCCTTCCCTCCCACTCCAATCATTCTCTTTCCCTACGTTAGTGATAGGAAGCAGGTAAAGTGAGGTGTTAGTTTAGATTCTTCAATCAAGAGTTTTTTGTTTTATGAGTAGTGCCAGAGAGTGCTACTTTGTTCTGGGGTGTAGCCTAGTCCATATCAGTCTCTACAGTAGAGCTCTGGTGGATTTAGAGCTATGGGAACTGGTGGGACATAATTCTCACTGCGTCTCCCATTTTCAGCTGCCCCATATCCTTCAGCCTGAGATCCATACTAACTCAGCATTGCTTATCTCTCAGACCAATGTGAGGGAGAGGACCTCTCAAGCTTGGGAACTGTCCTAATGCCAGGCAGTGTTTGAGGTAAGTGCTGCCTTTTTCTGGGATCTAAGGAGTCTCAGTTTTTGTTTCATTAGCACTACGGTACATAAGGGGTTAATGGTAAACCTTACTTATGTGGGGACAGTTTCAGACTTTCAGAAGGGAAGTCTTACTTGGGCAGTGATTAGGTGCAGGCACTGGGGCTGGAGTTATGCTGCTAAGTTTATTTTCACTAAAATGGAGGGCTCCGGTGGTTTCACTTAAGTTTTTCTTCTATAAAGGTAAGACGAGTCCACGGAATCATCCATTACTTGTGGGATATTATCCTTCCCTACAGGAAGTGGCAATGAGCACCACAGCAGAGCTGTCTATATAGCTCCTCCCTTAGCTCCACCCCCCAGTCATTCTTTTTGCCTACTCTAAGTACTAGGAAGGGTAAAGTGAAAGAGGTGATAAAATATTAGTTTTTAATTTCTTCAAGCAAGAGTTTGTTATTTTAAATGGTACCGGTTTGTAATATTTACTCTCAGGCAGCAGATGGATGAAGACTGCTGCCTGGAGGATGATGATCTTAGCATTTGTAACTAAGATCCATTGCTGTTCCCACAGAGGCTGAGGAGTACAGGAAACTTCAGTGTGAGGAACGGTTTCATGCTATGCAGCAATGAGGTATGTTCAGTCATATTTTTCCTGGAGAGACTGTGTATTTCAGAAAGGCTGACATTATACCCAGGAGGGTAAGGGTAAGCAGTAATCCTAGAGCTAATAGAAAGGCATTACTTAGCTTGCATATGGGGCCAATTTCATGTATGGTTGACACTGAATGACAAATGTTTGTGAGCAAACGTTTTTTTGAAGGGAGTGCTTTAACGTTTTTTGTGGGCAAGGAACGTTTTGGGCAACTTTATTAGGGCACACATGGCTTAACTTTAGGGTTTTAGAACCCACATGGCTAGTTATAAAAGGCTGAGGAAACATCGAGTGAGATGGGCGGGGCCTACAGTTAGTTTGTCAGCAAGCAGCAAGCTCTAACTTCTGAGGGCCCTGGTGTATGTTTTGGGCCAAATCGAAGCTTTTACCCCACACTGTCGATCCCTGAGGGCAGGTAGGGCCACAGCAGGGCTGTGGGAAGGTGCTGAGGTTTTTTTTTTTCCGGATCTGGGCCTATTTTCTATCCGGTTTGGTAATTAAGGGGTTAATTATTAAAAAAAAATTGGTGTGCAATCTTAACTACTTATAGTGTGTCTACATACAAAAGTTTGAGAAATTTGGTGCATGTTTAGGCTGTTTTGCAGAACGTGTATGCTTTTCTTCTATTAAAGGCGCGGTACCGTTTTTTAAGATTGTTATTTTTTTCAATAAATAAAGTGTTTTCATGCTTGTTTGTGGTCATTACTAGCCTGTTCAACATGTCTGACATTGAGGAAAGTCACTAAGTCACTGTTCAATATGTTTGGAAGCCATTGTGGAACCTCCACTTAGAATGTGTCTCTCATACACTGAAAGGTCTATAAATTGTAAAGAACATATTTTAGCTACTAAAAGTATGTCGCAGGATGATTCTCAGTCAGAAGAGAATCAGGTTATGCCATCTAATTCTCCCCAAGTGTCACAACCGTTAACGCCCGCACAAGCGACGCCAAGTACTTCTAGTGCGTCTAATTCTTTCACCCTGCAAGATATGGCCGCAGTTATGAATACTACCCTCACAGAGGTTTTATCTAAGCTGCCTGGGTTGCAAGGGAAGCGCAGTAGGTCTGGTGTGAGAACAAACGCTGAGCCCTCTGACGCCTTATTAGCTATATAAGATGTACCCTCACAATGTTCTGAAGTGAGGGATTTGCTGGCTGAGGGTGAGATTTCTGACTTAGGAAATATGTTCCCTCAGACAGATTCAGATATGAGGGCTTTTAAATTTAAACTAGAACACCTTCGCTTATTGCTCAGGGAGGTTTTAGCGACTCTGGATGATTGTAACCCTATTGTAGTTCCAGAGAAATTGTGTAAAATGGACAGATTCCTAGAGGTTCCTGCCTACACTGATGTTTTTCCGGTCCCTAAGAGGATTTCGGAAATTGTTTCTAAGGAGTGGGATAGACCAGGTATTCCGTTCGCTCCGCCTCCTACTTTTAAGAAAATGTTTCCTATATCAGACGCCGTGCGGGACTCATGGCAGACAGTCCCTAAGATGGAGGGAGCTATTTCTACCCTGGCTAAGCGTACAACTATACCTATTGAGGACAGTTGTGCTTTTAAAGATCCTATGGATAAAAAATTAGAGGGTCTCCTGAAGAAAATATTTGTTCATCAAGGTTTTCTTCTCCAACCTATAGCGTGCATTGTTCCTTTAACTACTGCAGCGTCCTTTTGGTTTGAGGCTCTGGAAGAGGCTCTTCAGGTTATTAGAGGATATTCTGGATAGAATTAGGGCTCTCAAGCTAGCTAATTCTTTCATTACAGATGCTGCTTTTTAATTGGCTAAATTAGCGGCGAAGAATTCAGGTTTTGCCATTTTAGCGCGTAGAGCGTTATGGCTTAAGTCCTGGTCTGCTGATGTGTCATCAAAGGCTAAGCTTTTAGCCATCCCTTTCAAGGGTAAGACCCTATTCGGGCCTGAACTGAAAGAGATAATTTCAGACATCACTGGAGGGAAAGGCCATGCCCTTCCTCAGGATAAGACGAATAAGATGAGGACCAAACAAAATAATTTTCGTTCCTTTCAAAACTTCAAAGGTGGTCCCTCTTCCTCTTCCCCTGCCGCAAAGCAAGAGGGGAATCTTGCTCAATCCAAGTCAGTCTGGAGACCTAACCAGACTTGGAACAAGGGTAAACAGGCCAAGAAGCCCGCTGCTGCCACCAAGACAGCATGAAGGGGCAGCCCCAAACCGGGACCGGATCTAGTAGGGGGCAGACTTTCTCTCTTCACTCAGGCTTGGGCAAGAGACGTTCAGGATTCCTGGGCTTTAGAAATAGTAACCCAGGGGTACCGTCTAGATTTCAAAGATTCTCCCCCAAGGGGGAGATTCCATCTTTCTCAATTGTCTGTAAACCAGACAAAAAGAGAGGCGTTCTTACGCTGTGTAGAAGACCTATATTCCATGGGAGTGATCTGCCCAGTTCCGGAAACAGAACAGGGGCAAGGGTTCTACTCCAATCTGTTTGTGGTTCCCAAAAAAAGAGGGAACTTTCAGACCAATTCTGGATCTCAAGATCCTAAACAAATTCCTCAGAGTCCCATCCTTCAAGATGGAGACCATTCTGACTATTTTTCCAATGATCCAGGAGGGTCAATATATGACCACCGTGGACTTAAAGGATGCGTATCTACACATTCCTATCCACAAAGATCATTACCAGTTCCTCAAGTTCGCCTTTATGGACAAGCATTACCAGTTTGTGGCTCTTCCCTTCGGGTTGGCCACGGCTCCCAGAATTTTCACAAAGGTGCTAGGATCCCTTCTGGCGGTTCTAAGGCCGTGGGGCATAGCTGTGGCGCCTTATCTGGACGATATCTTAATCCAGGCGTCAACTTAACAACTAGCCAAATCTCACACGGACATCATGTTGGCTTTTCTAAGATCTCACGGGTGGAAGGTGAACGTAAAAAAGAGTTCACTTATCCCTCTCACAATAGTTCCATTCCTGCGAACTCTGATAGATTCGGTGGAAATTTTTCTGACGGAGGTCAGGAAATCAAAGATTTTAACCACCTGCCGAGCTCTTCATTCCATTCCTCGGCCGTCAGTGGCTCAGTGTATGGAGGTAATTGGACTAATGGTAGCCGCAATGGACATAGTTCAGTTTGCTCGCTTGCATCTCAGGCCACTGCAACTATGCATGCTCAAACGGTGGAATGGGGATTATGCGGATTTATCTCCTCAGATAAATCTGGATCAAGAGACCAAAGACTCTCTTCTTTGGTGGTTGTCACAGGATCATCTGTCCCAGGGAATGGGTTTCTGCAGGCCAGCATGGGTCATAGTGACGACGGACGCCAGCCTTTTGGGCTGGGGTGCAGTTTGGAACTCCCTGAAAGCACAGGGTGTGTGGACTCAGGAGGAGGTTCTCCTCCCGATCAATATTCTAGAACTGAGAGCGATATTCAACGCACTTCAAGCGTGGCCTCAGCTGGCTTCGGCCAGATTCATAAGATTCCAGTCGGACAATATCACGACTGTAGCATATATCAATCATCAGGGGGGAACAAAGAGTTCTCTAGCGATGATAGAGGTTACCAAAATAATTTGATGGGCAGAGACTCACTCTTGCCATCTGTCAGCAATCTATATCCCAGGAGTGGAGAAATGGGAAGCAGATTTTCTAAGTCGTCAGACTTTTCATCCGGGGGAGTGGGAACTCCATCCGGAGGTGTTTGCACAATTGATTCATCAATGGGGCACACCGGAATTGGATTTCATGGCGTCTCATCAGAACGCCAAACTTCCTTGTTACGGGTCCAGATCAAGGGATCCTCAAGTAGTACTGATAGATGCTCTAGCAGTACCCTGGTCGTTCAACCTGGCTTATGTGTTTCCACCATTTCCTCTCCTTCCTCGTTTAATTGCCAGAATCAAACAGGAGAGAGCTTCAGTGATTTTGTTAGCACCTGCGTGGCCACGCAGGACTTGGTATGCAGACCTGGTGGAGATGTCATCTCTTCCACCATGGACTCTGCCACTGAGACAGGATCTTTTGATTCAAGGTCCCTTCCACAATCCAAATCTAGTTTCTTTGCGGCTGACTGCCTGAAGATTGAACACTTGATTTTATCCAAGCGGGGATTCTCTGAGTCGGTCATAGATACCTTTATTTAGGCTCGGAAGCCTGTCACTAGGAAAATTTATCATAAGATATGGCGTAAATATCTTTATTGGTGCGAATCCAAAGGCTACTCATGGAGTAAGCTCAGGATTCCTAGGATTTTGTCCTTTCTTCAAGAAGGATTGGAGAAGGGGCTATCAGCTAGTTCCTTAAAGGGACAGATATCTGCTTTATCAATTCTACTGCACAAACGTCTGGCAGATGTTCCAGACGTTCAGTTGTTCTGTCAGGCTTTAGTTAGAATCAAGTCTGTGTTTTTTTTTTTTTTTTTTTAAATAATCTTTATTGAGGTTCTCAGAAAGGCAAACAAACAACTATCATCAGCAGGTTATAAAACATAACGCATCAACAATTTGCAGAGTGTATCCAAAATAAACAAAAATGTTAACAATCTGGTCTAGTGCTGTACACACATGTCTAAGCATTTAAAAGATGAACCTCATATTTTCTCATTTTACTTAGAGATATTTCCCTTAAAGAGCTTTGAAGACCTCTTGGGCCTAGTTATTATTATAGGAGTTACATAGGGAAATATGGTAACAAGGTAGACAACAAATATAATCTGTAACAAAAGGAGTATATAAAGTGATGTCTTACTGAAGCCCAGAAAAACACAATAGACCAACAGTAATATGTGACTTACAATTTAGATGGTAAAAGAAAAAAAAAAAAAAACAGTTAGCAGAAGCTTACGTCACCTGGTTCTGGGCAATAGAAATGAATATACTATTGTTAAAGTTGCGGTATAAAAGAGATAGACCGCTTAATTAGTCTTCCACAACAGGAAGCACATTATATGGGGGGGAGGTGATTATTCACAAATGATAAGTAGGTAAGACGGTTTATTATGTCTTAACTCACAAAGAGAGAAAGCTAGCTCCAACACTGCACTTACATACAAATTGGGTACTAGAGGAAGAATACAAAAGAATTGGTTAGAAACTAGATTAGTGTCCAGCCTGGCATGCTGGAGCCTTAAAATTTAGACTATTTGCTGAGACATGGCTTGTGTAGCTCAGCTGAAATATTATGTGTAAGGACCTGCTAGCGAAAATAACAATTATTGAATCTATGGCCCTCAAGATAAGCTAAAATAACACAAGACCTAATTTATACCAAGTTATAGGGCTTTAACTGTAAACATTTCCCTGTAAACTTGGCTACCACAAAGTGTAGCTACATATGTAAATCTTGGAACTTCATATGCATACAAGTATGAGATATTAAATAGAATATTATATGATTTCCATAACAGCACTAAGATGAATACTATGATGTCACTTCAAGTCTACTGATCTTCATGATTCATAGTATTAACATTTTATCTAGCACTACCAATTGCAAACCCTGTGCTTATAACAAAAGTAACTGAATTGATAGAGACAGTCATATTATATGGCAAATAAATGTTCAACGACTGTCATTCAGGAGAACAGGCCCTCACTAAATCCTTGTAGTTCTATGCCAGGAGGGACGACCATAACAAGAAACTATAGTAGCCCACTCTGATGTTCCACCTTAAATATTATTATGCATTATGTGAGGTGAATATAAACCTTAATAGTCAGGGGGAAAAATTAAAATAAAACCAAATCTTTACACCAGATGAGATCGCCGGAGTTCAATGCCAGGAAAGAGGATCATGCTGGAAAGTTATATCAGCCTATTCCGATTCTCCTGGAGCAAAGGTATAGATGCTTCCCATTTACCACAATTATTGAAAGCCAAGGAGAATGAAGTAAGAAGCGCTGCCTCCCCACAGGATAGAATAATGGCTGCAGATCCTTTGTCTTCAAGACCACTGGAGAGACGCCGTGAATGGCAAGATGGCGGCTGGTGCTATAATCGCCAGAGCGGGTCAGGAGCCCTCGAGACCTTTGCCTTACCTTGACTACCGGAGCATTTAGGTGGGTAAGATCATCATTTATTTGGTTCGGCAGGGTGACTCGTGGTATTGTGAGTTCAGTATAGCTCTCTGTGTGTTTGCGGTATCTCACGGACCCAGGTAACACACAGGTCCCATAATATGCAGGGGATGCCGCGGCCCCAAAACATCCCCGCAAATGATTGTCACATCCTCGGGATCCGGAGATACCTCTGCCAAAGTCCCGCCACTCTCTACCCTCTCTACTTCTCCGCCCAGGGAAGCAGCAAGCTTGTTATGGTGGTGATCTAGAAGTCTTCTGATCACTGTGAGTAACTGACTGAGATCCGCCATAGGAGTTATATGTCCACGAGGGTAGTAATATGGCCATCACTCGTGCTTCTGAGCGGGCTACCCAAACTTGGGACCCAGCAAAATATACTGTCCTCCATTTAGCAGATAGAGGTGGGGTGTATAGACCAACTATATGAAAAGTTATTTGTAGGTCAAGATCTGGTGTTAGGAGGTTTTTAGATGAGATTAGGCAGAAGCTCCAGAAATTTGCGACCTCTCCCTTGCATTGCTGGCTCCGCCCCAGAATCAAGCCTGTGTTTAAACCTGTTGCTCCACCATGGTGTTTGAATTTAGTTCTTAAAGTTCTTCAAGGGGTTCCGTTTGAACCTATGCATTCCATAGATATTAAGCTTCTATCTTTAAAAGTTCTGTTTTTAGTTGCTATCTTTTCGGCTCAAAGAGTTTCTGAACTATCTGCATTATAATGCGACTCGCCTTATCTTGTTTTCCATGCTGATAAGGTGGTTCTGCGTACCAAACCTGGATTCCTTCCTAAGGTTGTTTCTAATAAGAATATTAATCAGGAAATTGTTGTTCCTTCTCTGTGTCCTAATCCTTCCTCTAAGAAGGAGCGTCTATTGCACATTGATTTGTAAGGCTGCGACTTGGTCTTTGCTTCATACCTTTTCCAAATTTTACAAATTTGATACCTTTGCTTCTTCGGAGGCTGTTTTTGGGACAAAAGTTCTTCAAGCAGTGGTGCCTTCTGTTTAACCATCTGTCTTGTCCCTCCCGTTCATCTGTGTCCTGTAGCTTTGGTATTGTATCCCACAAGTAATGGATGATTCCATGGACTTGTCTTACCTTTATAGAAGAAAACTAAATTTATGCTTACCTGATAAATTGATTTCTTCTATGGTAAGACGAGTCCACGGCCCGCCCTGTCATTTTAAGACAGATTATATTTTTTTATTTAAACTCAGTCACCTCTGCACCTTGTAGTTTCTCCTTTTCCTTCCTGTACCTTCGGTCGAATGACTGGGGGTGGAGCTAAGGGAGGAGCTATATAGACAGCTCTGCTGTGGTGCTCTTTGCCACTTCCTGTAGGGAAGGATAATATCCCACAAGTAATGGATGATTCCGTGGACTCGTCTTACCATAAAAGAAATCAATTTATCAGGTAAGCATAAATTTAGTTTTTCCCTGAGAGGGAAGCAGAGACTTGCAGCACGCCCACGAAGGGCGGGACTTCCTGTTTTTTGGAGCCTCTGCTTGTAGCACTATTTCCAAGCAGTTGCAGGTCTTCAGATGTGCTGTACTGGGGTTTATCTGGGCTAGAGCAGCATGTAGAACACTTTTCATGCGCTTTTAGCATAGATGCGGTCGTAGTCCGTTTTTTATGGCAGGTTGCAGTAACGGATTGTTTCTACAGGGGATCCGGTAGCATTGATTAAGGTAGGAGCACCTCAGCAGGTTGCTGTGGTGCAGAGGTTTAATTATTGCTTACATTTTCTAACCGTTTTGTAACTACAGCAAAATTATCAGTCAAGAGAAAGAAAAACCGTTTAAATTTAAAGAGACAGAAACGGTTTTTGATAATTTTATTTTTTTTGTTATTCCCAGTATTTTTTCTGCTCAATACCAATATTTTATGTGAAAAAATGGACCAAGATGAGGTGCAAGCTGTTACATGTGCTTTATGTCTTGATGCAAATGTGGAACCACCAATCCCTTTCTGTCCTACATGTATTGAAAGGACTGTGAATTTTAGGGATAAAATTTTTGCTGAGCCAATCTCCTCTCAGACAGATGTTGTCCAAGAGTCCTTTGATGAGGGTCAATTACTGCAGCAACTTTCTCCCCAAGTGTCCCAAAAATCTAGAAAAGAGCTCTTTAGTTCCTCATACAAGAGTGACCTTTCTAGGGACCATCATAGACTCTCTGTCTATGAAGATTTTTCTGACAGAAGTCAGGAAATTAAAGATTATTGATACTTGTCAAGCTCTGCAATCTTCTCCTCGTCCTTCTGTGGCCCAGTGCATGTAGTTAATAGGTCTGATGGTAGCGGCAATGGACATCTTCCTGTTTGCTCGCTTTCATCTCAGAGCTCTACAGTTGGACATGCTCAAACAATGGAACGGAGCTTATTTGGACTTGTCCCCTCGACTTCTATTGGCACAGGAGACAAGGGAGTCTCTTCTTTGGTGGTTGTCTCTAGATCATCTCTCCCAGGGAACATGTTTTCGCAGATCATCCTGGGAGATTGTGACAACAGATGCCAGCCTTCGGGGGTGGGGAGCAGTTTGGGGCTCCCTAAGGGCTCAGGGGATATGGTCTCAGACAGAGTCTCTTTTGCCCATAAACATTCTGGAACTGAGAGCGATCTACAATGTTCTCCTGTCCTGGCCTCAGCTAGCTTCGGTTCAGTTTATCAGGTTCCAGACGGACAACATAACATCAGTGGCCTACATCAATCATCAGGGAGGAACAAGGAGTTCCTTGGCAAAGAGGTTTTCAAAATAATTCAGTGGGCAGAGGCCCATTCTTGTTGTCTGTCAGCAATCCACATCCCAGGGGTGGACAACTGGGAGGCGGATTTTCTGAGCAGATAGACCTTTCATCCGGGGGAGTGGGAACGTCATCCGGACGTATTCTCCAGTCTGAGCCTCAAATGGGGTCAGCCGGAGTTGGATCTCATGGCATCCAGGCAGAATGCCAAACTTCCCAGGTACGGGTCAAGATCCAGAGATCCTCGGGTGGCGCTGATAGATGCTCTGGTGGCCCCTTGGTCCTTCAATCTAACATATCTGTTTCCTCCATTTGCTCTCCTTCCGCGAGTGATTGCCTGGATCAAACAGGAAAGGGCTTCAGTGATTCTCATAGCACTGGCCTGGCCTCGCAAAGACAAAAACACCTCAAGAACAGGAAATGACATTATAGTCTGTCACCACCGGAAGTGATACTATACTATATTACGCTCTTGAAGCTACAGTATTAGTAAACTGGAAAACATGTTTTTAAACACTATTTTTAAACACTATATTTTATATAACATATACATTTTCCCTGAGGTTTTTTATCATAATCTAGGACTTTTCTAATGGTGCACTATTCTGGTAAGAAAACTGCCCATACCCATCAGACATCTGAATAGGAACACACTAAGAAATATTGCCCACACCCATCAGACACATGAAGTGGGCGGAGCCTATTTTTGGCGCAAAATTTTACACACAACTATTGGTTAAGATACCCTTTATAAGGGCACATATTCCCCAAACAAATCAGTCTTGATAAAGGCCTAGATTAAGGCCGAAACGCGTCGACTGATATTGGTAACTTCTATTCCATTTATGTAAAACTAATCTGGAGTTATCTGCACTATATTTGTTTTTCACATTTTAGGTGGATATCGTTTCTTTGTTAGTTTATATCGACATCTGATCATCTGGTTCATTTTTGGTGGGACCAGCATTTCTCCAATCTTCACACTTATACTACACAGCAACACTCTTGGATATCTGCGACCACTATTCGATCCTATAGGATCTGGGTGACTATTTTTTGACTATTTTTTGTCCATTTTTGATATATTTTTTGGAATTCACTAATTTCTGTATTCAGTTTTTTTCACCATTATATTTTTACACCATGTGTTGGATTGACATATATTTTTTGGATTTTTTGGATTGACATTCTATTATTATTATTTTTTTGATTGATTGACATTCACTGATTTTTCACTACCATTTTTTCACTGCTTCACTGACACTCACACTGTTCCACCGGACTTTCATACATAGGAGGACATTATAGGACAATAGGACAATCTCTACCTTTTCACTGTTTTTTACTGATAACTTCTGTTTTTATCATTATCTACTGCATCTTAATTTACATTGTATATGGTTTTTATTGTACAACATTTATTCCATGGATCCATGAATTGTATTTATTATATGTATCAAGTTTTGTATTTCTATTAAATTAGTTTTTATCCTTTACATATTGCTGTACCCATCACTATCCCTTTGCCTCCGATTGGTAGGCGCTTGGGGGATCCCCATTTTTAGTCCTTCAATCTAACATATCTGTTTCCTCCATTTGCTCTCCTTCCGCAAGTGATTGCCTGGATCAAACAGGAAAGGGCTTCAGTGATTCTCAAAGCACCGGCCTGGCCTCGCAGGATCTGGTATGCAGACCTGGTGGAGATGTCGTCTCTACCTCCTTGGAGGCTTCCGCTTTGAAAGGACCTTCTGATTCAGGGACCCTTCCATCATCCAAATCTAGATTCTCTGAAGCTGACTGCTTGGAGATTGAACAGTTGATTCTAGCCAAGCAAGGTTTTTCTGACTCAGTCATAGGCACTTTGATGCAGGCTCGTAAGCCTGTCACTAGAAAGATTTATACAGAGAGAAGTGCACTCACAGGAACGAACAACTGGCTCAATACCATTGTTAGCCTGTTCTATGGCGATTTACCACCTGGGTGCAGCTAGAAAGATTTATCACAAGATTTGGCGTAAATACCTTTATTGGTGTGAATCCAAGGGCTACTCCTGGAGTAGAGTTAGGATTCCTAGGATTTTATCTTTTCTCCAGGAAGGATTGGAGAAATGATTATCTACAAGTTCTTTAAAGGGTCAAATTTAGCATTAACTAGCCTGTTACACAAGCGTCTAGCTGATGTCCCTGATGTTCAGTCTTTTTGTCAGGCCTTAACCAGAATTAGGCCTGTGTTTAGACCAGTTACACTTCCATGGAGTCTTAATTTAGTTTTCAAGGTTCTCTAAGGGGTTCCGTTTGAACCTATGCATTCCTTAGATATCAAGTTGTTATCTTGGAAGGTTTTATTTTTGGTAGCGATTTCTTCTGCTCGTAGAGTGTCTGAGCTTTCAGCATTACAATGTGAGCCCCCTTACCTTATTTTTCATGCGGATGAGGTTGTCTTATGTACGAAATTTGGATTTCTTGCCAAGGTTGTTTCTGATCAGAACATTAATCAGGAAATTGTTATACCTTCCTTGTGTCCTAATCCTCCTTCTTACACAATTTGGATGTAGTTCGTGCTACGGCTGTTTCTCTTTCTTTTTGACTGAAGAGTATTATACGTTTGGCTTACAAAACTGCTAGACAGCAGCCTCCTGAGAGGATTACGGCTCATTCCACTAGGGTTGTTGCTTCCTCATGGACATTCAAAAATGAAGCTTCTGTGGAACAGATTTGCAAGGCTGCAACTTGGTCTTCTCTTCATACTTTTACAAAATTTTACAAATTTGATACTTTTGCCTCGGCTGAGGTGGCTTTTGGGAGAAAGGTTCTTCATGCAGTGGTGCCTTCCGTTTAGGTATCCTGTCTTGTCCCTCCCGTATCATCCGTGTACTCTAGCTTGGGTATTGGATCCCATAAGTAATGAAGATGATCCGTGGACTCATCGTGTCTTTAAGAAAAAAAGAAAATTTATGCTTACCTGATAAATTTATTTCTTCTTAGACACGATGAGTCCACGGCCCGCCCTGTCATTTTTAGACAGGAAGTTTTTAGTTGTAAACTTCAGTTACCTCTGCACCTTGGCTTTTCCTTTCTCTTCCTAACTTCGGTCGAATGACTGGAGTGGGAGAGAAGGGAGGAGCTATTTAACCGCTCTGCTGTGGTGCTCTTTGCCTCTTCCTGCTGACTAGGAAGTGAATATCCCATAAGTAATGAAGATGATCCGTGGACTCATCGTGTCTAAGAAGAAATAAATTTATCAGGTAAGCATAAATTTTCTTTTTTATAATCAGTCTTTTAGCGTGCGTGGAAGATAAGAAAATCACCCTCTTTACGCAGCTCTCTCCATCTTTCAAAACTACTGTATTTTAACTGCAAAGAAGCTTATTTTTTGCAATAAAAATGTATATATTTTCTAGCGACATAATTTCTTTAAAAATATCTATCTATTTTGTAAAGAGAATTATGGCTAAACGTATCGGTGCTGAGGAAGCAGCTAAGTTCTCTATGAAGCCAGACTCTGATTCCTTCACTGATGATGCATATGGTATATAAACTAAATATTTCTAGAAAGTACACACCAAGCCGCATCAAATGAGGGGCCACATGTATAGCTAGCACAAAAATAGACAATGTAATAATAATAATTGGAAAATGGCTCTTTTAAAAAAAAAAAATTAAATATTTTTTGTGCAAAGCACCATATTCAATTAATTGTTGCGCACCTCAATTATGTGCTAGTGATACATTTAGTCACTCATTTGATGTGCCAAAGGGTGTACTTTCTACAAATGTGTGCTTTGTGTACCATAGTTTAATTTTCCAAGTGGCTAGAACTGTTTAATTGCAGAGATAGCAATCTTGAAATCGTCTAAAAAACTAAGGCCTAGATTTGGAGTTTGGCGGTAAAAGGGCTGTTAACGCTCCGTGGGCTTTTTTCTGGCCGCACCATAAAATTAACTCTGGTATCGAGAGTTCAAACAAATGCTGCGTTAGGCTCCAAAAAAGGAGCGTAGAGCATTTTTACCGCAAATGCAACTCTCGATACCAGAGTTGCTTACGGATGCGGCCGGCCTCAAAAACGTGCTCGTGCACGATTCTCCCATAGGAAACAATGGGGCTGTTTGAGCTGGAAAAAAACCTAACACCTGCAAAAAAGCAGCGTTCAGCTCCTAACGCAGCCCCATTGTTTCCTATGGGGAAACACTTCCTACGTCTGCACCTAACACCCTAACATGTACCCCGAGTCTAAACACCCCTAACCTTACACTTATTAACCCCTAATCTGCCGCCCCCGCTATCGCTGACCCCTGCATATTATTATTAACCCCTAATCTGCCGCTCCGTAAACTGCCGCTACTTACATTATCCCTATGTACTCCTAATCTGCTGCCCCTTACACCGCCGACCCCTATATTATATTTATTAACCCCTAATCTGCCCCCCTCAACGTCGCCGACACCTGCCTACACTTATTAACCCCTAATCTGCCGAGCGGACCTGAGCGCTACTATAATAAAGTTATTAACCCCTAATCCGCCTCACTAACCCTATCATAAATAGTATTAACCCCTAATCTGCCCTCCCTAACATCGCCGACACCTACCTTCAATTATTAACCCCTAATCTTCCGAGCGGAGCTCACCGCTATTCTAATAAATGGATTAACCCCTAACGCTAAGTCTAACCCTAACACTAACACCCCCCTAACTTAAATATAATTTACATCTAACGAAATAAATTAACTCTTATTAAATAAATTATTCCTATTTAAAGCTAAATACTTACCTGTAAAATAAATCCTAATATAGCTACAATATAAATTATAATTATATTGTAGCTATTTTAGGATTAATATTTATTTTACAGGCAACTTTGTAATTATTTTAACCAGGTACAATAGCTATTAAATAGTTAAGAACTATTTAATAGTTTCCTAGTTAAAATAATAACAAATTTACCTGTAAAATAAATCCTAACCTAAGTTATAATTAAACCTAACACTACCCTATCAATAAAATAATTAAATAAACTACCTACAATTACCTACAATTAACCTAACACTACACTATCAATAAATAAATTAAATACAATTCCTACAAATAAATACAATTAAATAAACTAGCTAAAGTACAAAAAATAAAAAAGAACTAAGTTACAGAAAATAAAAAAATATTTACAAACATAAGAAAAATATTACAACAATTTTAAACTAATTACACCTACTCTAAGCCCCCTAATAAAATAACAAAGCCCCCCAAAATAAAAAATTCCCTACCCTATTCTAAATTAAAAAAGTTACAAGCTCTTTTACCTTACCAGCCCTGAACAGGGCCCTTTGCGGGGCATGCCCCAAGAATTTCAGCTCTTTTGCCTGTAAAAGAATAAATACAATACCCCCCCCCCCCCAACATTACAACCCACCACCCACATACCCCTAATCTAACCCAAACCCCCCTTAAATAAACCTAACACTAAGCCCCTGAAGATCTTCCTACCTTGTCTTCACCATCCAGGTTCACCGATCCGTCCTGAAGAGCTCCTCCGATGTCCTGATCCAAGCCCAAGCGGGGGCTGAAGAGGTCCATGATCCGGTCAAAGTCTTCATCCAAGCGGGGCAGAAGAGGATCTTCCATCTGATTGAAGTCATCATCCAGGCGGCATCTTCTATGGTCTTCCATCCGGAGCGAAGCGGCAGGATCCTGAAGACCTCCAGCGCGGAACATCCATCCGGACCGACGACTGAACGACGAATGACTGTTCCTTTAAGGGACGTCATCCAAGATGGCGTCCCTCGAATTCCGATTGGCTGATAGGATTCTATCAGCCAATCGGAATTAAGGTAGGAATTTTCTGATTGGCTGATGGAATCAGCCAATCAGAATCTAGTTCAATCCGATTGGCCGATCCAATCAGCCAATCAGATTGAGCTCGCATTCTATTGGCTGATCGGAACAGCCAATAGAATGCGAGCTCAATCTGATTGGCTGATTGGATCAGCCAATCGGATTGAACTTGATTCTGATTGGCTGATTCCATCAGCCAATCAGAAAATTCCTACCTTAATTCCGATTGGCTGATAGAATCCTATCAGCCAATCGGAATTCGAGGGACGCCATCTTGGATGACGTCCCTTAAAGGAACAGTCATTCGTCGTTCAGTTGTCGGTCCGGATGGATGTTCCGCGCTGGAGGTCTTCAGGATCCTGCCGCTTCGCTCCGGATGGAAGACCATAGAAGATGCCGCCTGGATGATGACTTCAATCGGATGGAAGATCCTCTTCTGCCCCGCTTGGATGAAGACTTTGACCGGATCATGGACCTCTTCAGCCCCCGCTTGGGCTTGGATCAGGACATCGGAGGAGCTCTTCAGGACGGATCGGTGAACCTGGATGGTGAAGACAAGGTAGGAAGATCTTCAGGGGCTTAGTGTTAGGTTTATTTAAGGGGGGTTTGGGTTAGATTAGGGGTATGTGGGTGGTGGGTTGTAATGTTGGGGGGGGGGTATTGTATTTATTCTTTTACAGGCAAAAGAGCTGAAATTCTTGGGGCATGCCCCGCAAAGGGCCCTGTTCAGGGCTGGTAAGGTAAAAGAGCTTGTAACTTTTTTAATTTAGAATAGGGTAGGGAATTTTTTATTTTGGGGGGCTTTGTTATTTTAGTAGGAATTGTGTTTAATTAATTTATTGATAGTGTAGTGTTAGGTTAATTGTAGGTAATTGTAGGTAGTTTATTTAATTATTTTATTGATAGGGTAGTGTTAGGTTTAATTATATCTTAGGTTAGGATTTATTTTACAGGTAAATTTGTTATTATTTTAACTAGGTAACTATTAAATAGTTCTTAACTATTTAATAGCTATTGTACCTGGTTAAAATAAATACAAAGTTACCTGTAAAATAAAAATAAACCCTATGCTAGATACAATGTTACTATTAGTTATATTGTAGCTATATTAGGATTTATTTTACAGGTAAGTATTTAGCTTTAAATAGGAATCATTTATTTAATAAGAGTTAATTTATTTCGTTAGATAAAAATTATATTTAACTTAGGGGGGTGTTAGTGTTAGGGTTAGACTTAGCTTTAGGGGTTAATCAATTTATTAGAATAGCGGTGAGCTCCGCTCGGCAGATTAGGGGTTAATAATTGAAGTTAGGTGTCGGCGATGTTAGGGAGGGCAGATTAGGGGTTAATACTATTTATTATAGGGTTAGTGAGGCGGGTTAGGGGTTCATAACTTTATTATAGTAGCGCTCAGGTCCGCTCGGCAGATTAGGGGTTAATAAATGTAGGCAGGTGTCGGCGACGTTGAGGGGGGCAGATTAGGGGTTAATAAATATAATATAGGGGTCGGCGATGTTAGGGCAGCAGATTAGGGGTACATAGGGATAACGTAGGTGGCGGCGATTTGCGGTCGGAAGATTAGGGGTTAATTATTTTAAGTAGCTGGCGGCGACGTTGTGGGGGGCAGGTTAGGGGTTAATAAATGTAATACAGGGGTCGGCGGGGTTAGGGGCAGCAGATTAGGGGTACATAAGTATAACGTAAGTGGCGACGCTTTGCGGTCGGCAGATTAGGGGTTAAAAATTTTAATCGAGTGGCGGCGATGTGGGGGGACCTCGGTTTAGGGGTACATAGGTAGTTTATGGGTGTTAGTATACTTTAGGGTACAGTAGTTAAGAGCTTTATGAACCGGCGTTAGCCAGAAAGCTCTTAACTCCTGCTATTTTCAGGCGGCTGGAGTCTTGTCGTTAGAGCTCTAATGCTCACTTCAGAAACGACTCTAAATACCAGCGTTAGAAAGATCCCATTGAAAACATAGGATACGCAAATGGCGTAGGGGGATCTGCGGTATGGAAAAGTCGCGGCTGAAAAGTGAGCGTTAGACCCTTTAATCAATGACTCCAAATACCGGCGGTAGCCTAAAACCAGCGTTAGGAGCCTCTAACGCTGGTTTTGACGGCTACCGCCGAACTCCAAATCTAGGCCTACATGTATGCATACCTGATAAATTTATTTATTTCTTGATACGGTGAGTCCACGGAAGCATCAATTACTCCAGCAGGAGGAGGCAAACAGCACCACAGCAAAGCTGTTAAGTATCACTTCCCTTCCCATAACCCCCAGAGTCATTCGACCGAAGGAAAAGGAGAAAAAGGAAATAACTCAAGGTGTAGAGGTGCCTGAGGTTTATATAAAAAACTGTCTGAAAGGACCTTCGACTCATCGTGTCAAGAAATAAATAAATTTATCAGGTAAGCATAAATTTTGTTTTCTTTCTTAAGACACGGTGAATCAACGGAAGCATCAATTTCTGTTGGGAATCAATACCCAAGCTAGAGTACACAGATGAATATGGACGGACAAGACAGGTAACCTAAACAGAAGGCACAACCACTTGAAGAACCTTTCTCCCAAAAGAAGTCCCAGCCGAGGCAAAAGTATCAAATTTATAGAATTTAGAAAAAGTGTGCAAAGAAGACCAAGTCGCAGCCCTACAAATCTGTTCTACAGAGGCCTCTTCCTTGAAGGCCCAAGAAGAAGAAACCGCCATAGTGGAATGAGCTGTAATTCTCTCAGGAGGCTGCTGCCAGAGAATAATACTTCTCAACCAGAGAGAAAGAGAAGAGGCAGTAGCTTTCTGACCCTTACATTTTTCAGAAAGGCAAACAAACAATGCAGAAGACTGACGAAAGTCCTTAGTAGCCTGCAAATAAAATTTAAGAGCCCGCACAACATCTAAGTTGTGCAACAAACGTTCTTTATGAAAGGAAGGATTAGGACAGAGAGAAGGAACAACAATTTCCTGATTAATATTTATGTCTGAAACAACCTTGGTACGAAGAACAGCCTTATCCGCATTAAATATGAGATAAGGAGAGTCACACTGCAAAGCTGAGAGTTCGGAAACCCTCCGAGCAGAGGAAATAGCAGTAGACAACAAAACCTTTCAAGATAATAACTTAATATCTATGGAATGCATAGGCTCAAACGGATCCTGTTGTAAAACTCTAAGAACAAGGTTAAGGCTCCAAGGTGGAGCAAAAGATTTAAACACAGGCCTGATTCTGACCTGAGCCTGACAAGGATTGTACATCTGGTCAGACACTTGTGCAGCAAAATAGATGGAACAAAAATCTGACCCTTGAGGGAACTGACAGATAACCCCTTCTCTAGGCTTTCCTGGAGAAAATATAAGATACTTGTAATCCTGGCCTTACTCCAAGAATATCCTTAGACTCACACCAATAAAGATATTTATGCCATATCTTATAGTAAATCTTTCTCTATTGAATGCTGTATTTCTAGTGACAGGCTTACAAGCCTGAACCATGGTGTCTATGACCGATTAGGAAAAACCACGCTTAGCTAAAATAAAGCATTCAATCTCCAAACCGTCAGCTTCAGAGAAACAAGATTCGGATGAAGGAAGGGCCCCTGAAGCAGAAGATCCTTCCTCGGCGGAAGTCTCCACGGAGGTAGAGACGAATACCTCTACTAGATCTGCATACCAGATCCTGCGAGGCCACGCAGGAGCTATTAGAATCACTGACGCTCTCTCCTGCTTGATCCAAGCAAAGACTTGCGGGAGGAGAGCAAACAGGGTAAGAGGCAAGCCAAACTGACGTTCCAAGGAACTGCCAGAGCCTCTATCAGAAAGACTTGAGGATCTCTCGACCTCGACCCGTACTTTGGAAGCTTGGTGTTCTAAAGAGACGCCATCAGATCCAATTCTGCTAAACCCCATTTGGTTGTTATCCTGGAGAACACTTCCGGGTGGAGTTCCCACTCCCCGGGTTGGAAAGTATGTCTGCTCAGAAAATCTGCATCCCAATTGTCCACTCCTGGGATGTGGATGGCAGATAGACAGCAATTGTGAACCTCCGCCCACTGAACAATCTAAGTCACCTCCTACATGAATAAGGCACTCCGAGTTCCTCCCTGGTGGTCGATGTAAACCATTGAGTTGATATTGTCCGACTGGAACCAAGCTAAGGACAACTAAGGCCAGGCCATCAGAGCATTGTAAATCGCTCTCAACTCCAAGATGTTAAAGAGGAGAGCAGACACTTCCGAGTCCACAATCCCTGCGCCTTAAAACAAGACCCAGACTCAGCAGGGTGGCATCCATGGTTATATCACCCAGGAATGTCTCTAAAAGCATGTGCCCTGAGACAGATACTCCTGAGAAACTACTACGGGAGATCTCTGATAGAAATCTTCTCCTAGATAGAGAATCTATTAAGGTCTCCAAATAAATTACCCTTGTAGATGAAATAAGGGAACTCTTCTCCAGATTCATTTCGCATCCATGGGAAAGAAAATTGGGCAAGATCTCTAGAAAGAGAGTCTGCTCGAAGAAGGATGACACCTGAATCATAAATTGTCCAGAAGAGCACCCTGCAATACTCCCAAGACCTAAAAGTCTTTCTAGGATGACAAGACTCAGAAACTTGAGAAGATCCCAAACAATGGGAGCAATAAATACACATCCTTCAGGTCTATGTTATGAACAGGCCCTCTTAAACCAAAGGAGAATGGATACTATTTGAAAGTCAGAACCTGAGAAACTTGAGATAAATACCTAGATTCCGTGGACTGGAACTATTACTCTTAGAGAGGAAGGTCCTGAACCCAGTTCAAGGAATGCCTCTCGACATGCCTGGATTACAGATACTCTAGACAGAAAAATCTGTCCCTGGGAGGAAATCTTAAATTGTACTTGAAAAGACCAGACTGACCCTGCAGAAAGAAGAAAGGAAAAACTTCCATTTAGTCTCACTCTCTTGACATGTGGTAGAAAAATCTTTTTCCACCCTTAAAGTCAGAGGAAAATTCTGCCAGGCCAAGTCCAAACAAGGTCCCATCCTTGAAAGGAAAAACCAGAAGTGTTGATTAGAAGGAACATAAAATATTGAACCTGCAACTGCAGGACTATAAAGCCTAGACTGTACCATTAAGTCCCAGGTAGGCTTTTCAGCTGACCAGGTCTCAGCCACAATGCCCGGTGGGCTAGTACAGGAAGTCTAAAAAGACAAGGCATTGTCCTAAATGAACAATAAAAACCTCCAGCTTCTTATCCCTGGATCCATAAAAGAGTAGCTACTCTCTATAGGGATCATAGTTCTCTGAGCCATAGTAGAAAAAACACCCATCTACTTTGGCCAGTGTGCATCTTAATGGAGTCAGCGACAGGAAAAAAAAACCTTTAAAAGGAGGGGAGACGGAGAAAGGTATCCATAACTTCTCCTACACCTGTGAAAATTTCCATAGCACGTCTCGAAACAATTCCGCAAAGGAAGGAACATCATAGAAATTATCAAGTTTACTTCCAAAGGTTGACAACAACAGGGATATCGATGTTGTCCAAGAATCTAAAACCTCCTTTAACAGTACACGAGGGATGCAAGCATACATCTGAAGGAGATAACTTCAGCAACAGATGGAGAAAGTAAACACTGCATTAGATTGACCATAAGCTGCCATTATTTACTTCACCTCCTCCTTGCACTAGAGGCAAATAGAATGACTGGGGGTTGTGGGAAGGGAAGTGATACTTAACAGCTTTGCTGTGGTGCTCTTTGCCTCCTCCTGCTGGCCAGGAGTGATATTCCCTACTGTAATTGATGCTTCTGTGGACTCACAGTGTCTTAAGAAAGAAATGGGTTATGTCTGCAATCAGACAGCTGTAGAAACCTGGGAAACTAAGATACATTAAATAAAGTACACATTTTTGGAAAGTACACCCCTTGGCGCATCAAATCAGGGGTTACATGTATTGCTAGCACAAAAATAGACAATGTATTAATAAGTGGAATATTGCTCTTTTCTTATAATTATATATTTTTTTAAGCAATGCAACATATTCCATTAATTCCTGGCACCCCAAATTCATGCTAGAAATACTTGTAGCCCCTCATTTGATTCACCAAGGGGTGTACTTTCTTCAAATGTGTGCCCCATTTTAATTTCTCAGGTGGCTAGAACTGTTTGATTGCTGAAAACAGTACAGTAAATTCTAAGATGCTGTTTTTGATAATTTAACAAATTGACATGCCTATAATAAAACAGTGGAAAAAAAACAGTGAAATGTTCTTAATTTCTGCTTATTTCAGACAGGTTACCTACTACAAATATTTATGCACACAGGTTTTGATGATAAAGCTTAGAAAAATAAAATTACAAACTTTACTTCTAAAAGTGTTTAAACGTGAACTGCAACAAAAAGCTCAAAACCAGCCTAGCACACAGGTGGGGAAAGGCTTAGCAGCCAAAGGGTTAAGCATTGCAGTGAAAAACCTCTGCTAGCACCTTAGTGCTTTCCAATGCCCTTCAAATTCTGGTGAATTATTAAAGCAGCAAACTCTGGTTTAGTTGCAGACCAGAGCTGGTCTATAGCCCATATTACAATTATTCATGTGAGCTCCCATTGGAAGGTAATGGAAAGCACCAAAGGCAGTTGTGCCTCTGGCTCTTTCAGAAGAAACTTGAAGGAGAAGAGTTCATAGGAGGCATTTATGTTTTAAAGGGAAATTAAACCAATTTGTTTTCTTTCCTGATTCAGACAGAGCATACAATTCTAAACAACTCACCAGTTTATTTCTATTATAAAATGTGCTTCATTCTTCTGGTATCCTTTGTTGAAGGAGCAGCAATGCACTCCTGGTAGCTAACTGAACATATCGAGCAAGCCAATGACAAGTGGAATATACGCGTAGCCACCAATCCGCAACTAGCTCCCAGCAGAATATTGCTGTTTCTGAGCCTAGCTAGGTATGCTTTTCAACAATGGATACCAAGAGAATAAAGCAAATTAGATAATAAACGTAAATTGGAAAGTTGTTTGAAATTGTATGCTCTGTCTGAATCATGAAATTAATATTTTGGGTTTCAGGTCCCTTTTAAGCTTTAAAATATTTACGTTTTAAAATGCACATTAAAGGGACAGTCTACACCTTAGTCATCTTAAAGTCTTACTTTAGATTGAACTGCAAATATCCTCCTGCACCCTTTCTATATAATGCAGCATTAATAGTAAATAAGTTATTTTAAAATAAATATTGTTTCTGTCCACTTTGAAATGGCTGCTAAGCTCTGCCCACTTATGACATGATCATGATCTGTGCTGCATTAAAGGCTTCTCTAGTTACAAAAGGCTCACTAGTTGCATTCAACAGACTGTCAGTGCTATTCAGCAGAGTGCATAGATGCAGCCCAGATCGTGATGTCATCAGTGGGCGGAGCTTAACAACAATTTTAAAGTGACCAGAAACAAAAATCATTTTAAAATAACTTTTTTACTGTTACTGCTGCATGATATAGAAAGGGGTGCAGGATGACGACCAAGGTGTAGACTGTCCCTTTAAGTTGAATTGGAGGTTTCATGTCCCTTAATACCTTGATAGACATTCTTGGCAAATAAAGGACTAGATTACGTTACAAAAGTGTATTAATGATTTTTATACACAAATCCACATAGACAGTAATAATAAATTTTGTAGAGAAATCGTTAGATAATTTTTTTGGATTGTGATCAACCTGATAATGAGAAAATGGTTGCTATTTTTAAATAAAATGCTCTAATGAAATATAATTTTTTTTCGTTACACTGGAACTTACCTTTAATAACCATCAGCAGTCACATTTAACCACCACTGCTTTATACTAGATAAGGAAACACTGACATTTAGTATTAACTGAAAAAACAGTGGATATACTGTGATCATCACGTGCTTATCCCCATCATATGCATTATCCAAGTATTGCTGACATCATGCTGTCACTATTGCCTCTATGTGCATACTCTAGCCTGGAATGCACATGCATGTGACCTACTGCTGTATGCTAGTCACGTCTCATGCACAGTAACCCGGTGATGACTCTCACTAGACGTCATTTTGAAAATTGATGTATATTTCCCAGGTGCTTTTATTCAAATATGAAATTCACTGTGCACTCCAGATTTGAGTTTGTTATTCTTTTAAAGTAATTGTAAAGTTAAGCTACACGTTCAACAGTTTTTGTAATAAAAAAGTAAATGAAGGCCACTTTCATTGGTTAAAATCATTGTAGACGCCAAAGGGGACGCGTTACTATTGGCTTCAGCGTAATTCACCATTTTACCCAGAAACAGACTATGCGTTGCGGCGGAGGAATGGCGGAATGTATAAGAAAATGAAAGGGTGATTATATATTTTAGCATCTACAATGATTTTAATCAATGAAAGTGGCCTTCATTTACTTTTTTTTTTTTTTTCAAATAAGCTTTATTGAGCCATATAAAAAAAAAAACAACAACATGAATAACAACTTTCAGATGCACGTTTTTTTGTTTTCCTTTACAATACATGAAAGCTGTAGAAAACAATGATCAACAGTAAGCAAAAGACATTGTGTCGTAATTCTGAACCTACAGTAGTGGTCATTGATAAGTATGGCATATGTTGAAACCATGGAAGTAGTGATTAACACTAGTGTATGTTCCAATAATTATATAGCTATGGAAAGGGCTTATGAATGCAATAAATTATCAGAATTAAATTGGACGTGCCGGGTCAGAAAAGAAGAGAAAGTAAAAATGGGGGGGAAAAAACAAACTAAGATAGTAGAGTGGAGAAAACAGGAAAGCAGGAGGGGAGAGGAGAGGTCAGGAGATCATTAGATCAAGCTGGCTTTGCCTCTTCAATAGGTTCTGGTCTATCTGATTGATTTCCACAACTCCCATGTTTGACAGTGTAAATGAATCTTGTTGTTTACAGTAAAAGTGGGACTCTCCATCTTTTCTAGGTAGTCCATGGTTTTAATGATATCATTCCAGTTAGGGAGTGCAGTCTGTTTCCAAAGACGGGCGATAGCTAGTTTGACAGCCATCAATATATAAGCGCTAAGGAGACCCACTGGAGAGAGAGGAAACCCAATATGCAAGTGAAATAGTAGTCTGTGGTTTAGTCCATAGGGCAGGGTCCAAGTCAGTGCATTTATGGGAGAGCATATTCCAGAGGGGTTGCAAGGCGGGGTTCATTTACTTTTTTATTACAAATATTGTTGAGCGTAGAGCTTAACATTTACAATCACTTTAAGGACCACACAGTATGTTTGTTGGATTCTGTGATATTATAATCAGCAAGAAGAGAATATACATTTTTGTAAAGATGACAGACTGCTTTACAATAGATTCAATTCAGATCCTAACAGAGTGTTAACCTTTTAACGCCGTTATGCCGTTCTATTCCGTCATAATTACACTGGGCTTTAGAGCCGTTATGATGGAATAGAACGTCATAGCTTTCTGCGCTTCCTGGATTTGATCGCGGTCTGGAGGGCATTCCTAGGGTTATAGGGAACCCCCAGACCCGATCCAATAATTTAAATCTCGCAATCGTGTGCACGATTGCGTGATTTCAATTTGTCTACATCGGAACAGTTGTTCTGATGTAGACACTTTAACCCTGGCAGGAAAGGGTTAATGGTCATTCTATTCCACATTCTTCAAGGGATATGAAACCTAAAAAATGTTTTTTAAAACTTTCCAATTTACTTCTATTGTCAGATTTGCTTAATTTTCATGGTATTCTTTGTTAAATAGCAAAGCTACGGCTTTCAAGTTATTTCCACCGCTCACTTCCATATAGCGCTACTATTACAGGTTTGCAAAAACCCGGCGTTAGCAGGCAATATGGCAGTGTTGAGCTCTATTGAGCTCCAAACCGCACCCAAATACCAGCGCTGCTTTTACGTGCTCGTGCACTATTTCCCCATAGACAACAATGGGGAGAGCCGGCTAAAAAAAACCTAACACCTGCAATAATGGAGCGTAAAGCTCCGCAACGCAGCCCCATTGATTCCTATGGGGAAAGAAAAGTTACATTACACTTATTAACCCATAATCTGCCACCCCCGACACCTACATTACACTTATTAACCCCTATACTAAAGTTATTAACCCCTAAACCTAAGTCTAACCCTAACACCACTAACTTTAACATAATTAAAATAAATCTAAATAAAAATTACTATCATTACCTAAATAATTCCTATTTAAAACTAAATACTTACCTCTAATAGTTATATTGTAGCTTTCTTAGGTTTTATTTTTATTTCACAGCTAAGTTTGTATTTATTTTAACTAGGTAGAATAGTTAGTAAATAGTTATTAACTATTTACTAGCTACCTAGTTAAAATAAATACAAATTGACCTGTAAAATAAAACCTAACCTGTCTTACACTAACACCTAACATTACACTACAATTAAATCAATACATTAATTAAATACAATTAACTAAATTACAAAAAATAAAAAAAATGATCAAATATTTAAACTAATTACACCTAATCTAAAGCCCTATCAAAATAAAAAAGCCCCCCCCCCAAAATAAAAAGCCTAAACTAAACTGCCAATAGCCCTTAAAAGGGCCTTTTGCTGGGCATTGCCCCAAAGAAATCAGCTCTTTTACCTGTAAAAAAAAAAAAATACAAACAACCCTCCAACAGTAAAACCCACCACCAACACAACCAAACCCCCCAAATAAAATACTATCTAAAAAACCTAATCTCCCCATTGCCCTGAAAAGGGCATTTGGATGGGCATTGTCCTTAAAAGGGCATTTGGCTTTTTTTCCATTGCCCAAAGTCCCTAATCTAAAAATAAAACCCACCCAATAAACCCTTAAAAAAAACTAACACTAACCCACGAAGATCCACTTACAGTTTTCTTTTTAAAGACACGATGAGTCCACATATTTCATCCTTACTTGTGGGATTACGCCTCCTGGTCAGCAGGAGGAGGGAAAAAGCACCACAGCAGAGCTGTTATATAGCTCTTCCCTCCCACCCCAGTCATTTTCTTTGCCTACGTTAGTGATAGGAGATGGCAAAGTGAGGCTTTAGTTTTTGATTCTTCAATCAAGAGTTTTTTATTTTTAAAGCAGTGCCAGAGTGTGCTGTCGAACAGCATTAATGTAAGTGCAGTTCCTATTTGATTCTGGGGCACATTTTGTATTACTCAGAATGGATTCTGCACGAGTAAACTGGTGCTTTATTTCTCTGGGATGAGACTCTTCAGTTGGTAGGGGTTCCTAGGAGACAGCATGGGTACTTTGGCACTAAAGGGTTCCATGAACATGGGTAGAAAAGGCACTGGGCTAAGGCTAGGAACGGTATCGGTCATATTTGTATTTCTATACATTCCCGGTATGAACAGCTTAAGATGACGCCCACGATGGGCAGCGCTTATTTTGCACGCTTTCTAGGAATTGCGTATCTGATATTGTCACTTGTTCCGGTGAAGACGGGGAACAAGGCTGCCGCATGTTACTTCAGCTCTTCGGGCAGTTCTGAACCACATGGTTATCTAAGCAGGCGGTTGTAAGCACTCTGTGGCCTGACCGGACATAATCCATAACGAGAGACGTCTGGAGGCAGGTAGGCGCCTCAGCTTAGCTGAAGGCTGTGAGGTGTCTGAACGGGCAAATGGTATCTCTGTTTTCAGTATCAGTTTTCAGTATCAGATGCTCAGTTTTTTTTAAACGTATATTTTTTCTGTTTCACACACAAGAAATTCGGGTACGTTTAATTTTTAAAGACACAGTGTACAAAGTCAATAAGATCATTTGTTATTCACTGTATTTTGTTATCTCACTCTTCTCTCATATAGTAAGAGTCTTAATGGTGCATTTAATGGGCCAGTAGTATTTAAAGGGCCAGCAAAAACAAAAAAAATGTTAGTCATTTTTGTTTCATTTTCTGTACTGTTCTAACAGAATGGAATCAGAAAATGTTGTCTGCGCAATGTGTTTGAATGCCAATGTGGAACCTCCTGTTCTTTTTTGCCCTTTATGTATTGGAAGGGCTTTAAGCTATAAAGATAAGATTTTTCATGAGGAAAAATTGTCAGTGGCGGATGTCTCTCAAGAGTCTAACAATGAGAGTCAGGGTATGCCACAGCTTTCTCCCCAAGCGTCCCAGCCTTTAACGCCCGCCCAAGCAGTGCCATGTACTTCGCCTCAACTTTCTGCTGCAGTTACATTAAGAGATATAGCTGCAGTTATGTCTTCTAAGTGTCTGATGCTCTGGTGGCAACCTCTGACGTACTTTCCCAGGGATCAGAGTTGGAGGGTGTGGAGGTTCTATCGGAGGGTGAAATTTCAGACTCAGGGAGTTCCTTACCTTTGACTGATTCAGAAGTTGTTTCTTTCTGGTTTAAACTAGAACACCTCCGTCTGTTACTCAGGGAGGTTTTAGTAACTTTGGACGACTGTGATTCCGCTGGAGTGGTCGTTCCTGAGAAATTGAGTAAGTTGGACAGATATTTAGAAGTTCCTTCTTACTCAGAGGTTTTCCCAGTTCCCAAGCAAACTTCGGAAATTATTAATAAGGAATGGGAGAGACCTGGTATTCCCTTCTCTCCCTCTCCTATTTTCAAGAAAATGTTCCCAATTGCGGACGCTGTCAAGGAACCTTGGCAAACGGTCCATAAGGTGGAAGGAACTATTTCCACCGTGGCCAAACGAACTTCTATTCCTATTGAGGATAGTTGTGCATTCAAAGACCCCATGGATAAGAAGTTGGAGGGTTGTAATGATTAGGCTCACAACCAGTACACAATCTTGTCTAATACTGTCCCTTTAACAAATCATTGCCTGCAAACCTGTCTCCACCCTATTTAAGGCACACCCCAGGCATTCATACCTTGCTTAGTATTGAAGTCTACCTGTAAAATACCAGAGCCTTGTCTTTGTGAACGCTGTTCACAATCTGTTGCTGCATTCCTATTTCTTTTGGATACTGAAGTTGGGCTCACTTTGCCTAGCACTTCCTGAAGCATTACCTCTGCTAAATCAAGTCTAAAGTCTTTCCCCACAGAAAGGATTTTCCGGACTCTGACAGATCTCACATCTCTCCCATTGCCGCTGCTGCTATCACACTACAGCGCAACTACGGACCTCCGCTCTGATCACGGTGACGTCACACGCCAGCTGCTTCCCCGCTCGGCAACCTCCTGTGCCCAGCTCCTCTCTTCAAACTGTAAGTTTGCAAACTTGTAACATGCTGCAAATATCGACGCTTTGTCCTTATGCTTGTCAGCACTATTACTCATTGACAGTTTGTTTCAAAAGCCTGTGTTCCGCTCCTGCTATCAGTTGTCTCAGAATCTGCTGTTGCCGTTATCTAGATCCATATTCCATTCTCTACCTGAGGTATAAGTTCTTGTAGTTACCCAACTTATGTTATGGTGCCATATATATAAAAATATACTCTTTATTCCTGTAACTTTAAATCTTACATGTAAGTTTCTACATAAGTGTCCTGCTTACTAGTTCTAAGGGAATGATAAGTTTACATTCTCCCTGCTGTCACTTCAGTGTATTCATTGCAACAGGCAGCAATAGGGTTAATACGCGTATTTTTCCCTAACATAAATCACAGCCTGCTGATACACGAAAATCATCTTCACTTATATAGTGACTATTGTGTTTTTCAGTATCTTCTTGCTACACTCCAAATTTAATTTATATATTCTTATTTTCTCTCCTACTCAGCAGTTGTGATCCCATATGATATTAAAAATATATTATCTCCATTTTTCGATTCTCCCTTAAGGAACGTGACAAGGGTCTACTGAAAAAGATTTATGTTCACCAGGGTTTACTTCTGCAACCTGCCGCATGTATTGTTACAGTAACCAGTGCGGCGGCTTACTGGTTTGATGCTCTGGCAGAGTCTCTTAAGACTGAGACTTCTTTGGAAGAAATCCAGGATCGGATTAAGGCTTTAAAGTTGGCAGACTCCTTGATAACAGACGATTCTCTGCAAATTACTAAATTGGCAGCTAAAAGTTCAGGTTTCTCTATTCTAGCTCGCAGAGCCTTATGGTTGAAACCATGGTCTGCGGATGTTTCATCCAAGTCTAAGCTTTTGGTTATTCCCTATAAGGGAAATACCTTGTTTGGACCTGGATTGAAGGAAATTATCGCTGACATCACGGGAGGCAAGGGTCATTTCCTCCCTCAAGACAAAAGAAATAAGCAGAAGGGTCGACAGAGTAATTTTCGTTCCTTTCGAAATTTCAAGGGAAATTCTTTCACTTCCTCTAAACAGGAAGGAAACTTTTCGCAAACCAAGTCAACTTGGAAACCAAATCAAGCTTGGACCAAAGGTAAACAATCCAAGAAGCCCACCGCTGATTCCAAGTCAGCATGAAGGGTTTGCCCCCAGGGGCAGACTTTCCTTCTTCATTCAGGCTTGGGTACGAGATGTTCAGGATCCCTGGGCTATATAAATAGTGTCTCAGGGATACAAACTGGAGTTCAGAAATTCTTCCCCTCGAGGACGATTTCTTCTTTCAAGATTATCTGCAGACCGGATAAAAAGAGAGGCGTTCTTACATTGTGTAAGAGACCTCTCTTCCATGGGAGTAATTCATCCAGTTCCAATTCAGGAACAGGGACGGGGTTTTTATTCAAATCTGTTTGTAGTTCCCAAAAAGGAGGGAACCTTCAGATCTATCCTAGACCTAAAGAGTCTAAACAAGTTTCTCAGAGTTCCATTGTTCAAGATGGAAACTATTCGTACCATTCTTCTATTGATCTAGGAGGGTCAATTTATGACGACAGTGGATCTAAAGGATGCATATCTTCATGTTCCTATCCACAGAGATCATCACAAGTTCCTGAGGTTTGCCTTCCTGGACAAACACTTTCAGTTTGTGGCTCCTTTCGGTCTGGCCATGGCACCCAGAATTTTCACAAAGGTTCTGGGGTCTCTGCTGGTGGTTCTAAGACCGTGGGGCATTGCAGTGGTGCCTTATCTGGACGATATTCTAATCCAGGTGTCATCTTATCAGCAAGCAAGGTCCCATACCGACATTGTGCTATTCTTCCTGAGAACTCATGGGTGGAAGGTAAATCTGGAAAAGAGTTTGTTAATTCCACAGACAAGGGTGCCCTTCTTAGGAACTCTAATCGACTCTATATCCATGAAGATTTTTCTGACAGAGGTCAGAAAGTCAAAGATTCTGCATACAAGTCGAACCCTTCAGTCCTCTCCTCGGCCGTCAGTGGCTCAGTGCATGGAGTTAATCGGATGGTAGCGGCAATGGACATTATCCTGTTTGCTCGGTTTCATCTCAGGCCTCTGCAGTTAAGCATGCTCAGGCAGTGGAATGGAGATTATATGGATTTGTCTCCTCGAATAACCTTAGAACAAGAGACGAGGGACACTCTTCAATGGTGGTTGTCTCTGGATCATCTGTCCCAGGGGACGTGCTTTCGCAGACAGTCATGGGTGATCGTGACAATGGACGCCAGCCTGTTAGGTTGGGGAGCAGTCTGGGGCTCGTTAAAAGCCCAGGGAGTATCAACATTCTGGAGCTAAGGGCGATCTTAATGCTCTTCGGGCTTGGCCTCAGTTGGCTTCGGCTCAATTCATCAGATTCCAGTTGGACAACATAACGACAGTGGCTTACATCAATCATCAGAGAGGAACAATGAGTTCCTTAGCGATGACCGAAGTAGTCAAGATAATCCAGTGGGCGGAGGCCCATTCTTGTCATCTGTCAGCAATCCACATCCCAGGGGTGGAAAACTGGGAAGCAGATTTTTCTGAGCAGGCATACTTTTCATCCGGGAGAGTGGGAACTCCATCCGGAAATATTTTCCAATTTAAGTCTCAGATGGGGCCGGCTGGAATTGGATCTAATGGCGTCTCGTCAGAATGCCAAGCTCCCGAGATACGGGTCCAGGGATCCCCAGGCCGAGTTGATAGATGCCTTAGCGGTTCCTTGGTCCTTCAACCTGGCATATTTATTTCCCCCGTTTGCTCTTCTTCCCCGGGTTATTGCTCGGATCAAACAGGAGAAGGCATCAGTGATCCTCATCGCTCCGGCGTGGCCTCACAGGATTTGGTATGCCGACTTGGTGGACATGTCATCTCTGCCACCCTGGACACTTCCATTGAGGAAGGACCTTCTCATTCAGGGTCCCTTCCTTCATCTGAATCTAGTTTCTCTGAAGCTAACTACTTAGAGATTGAACGCTTAATTCTATCCAAGCGAGGCTTCTCTGATTCGGTCATAGATACCTTAATTCAGGCACGTAAACCTGTAACTAGGAAGATTTACCATAAGATATGGCGTAAATATCTTTATTGGTGTGAATCTAAGAACTACTCATGGAGTAGAGTTCGGATTCCTAGGATTTCATCTTTTCTCCAAGAAGGATTAGAGAAGGGGTTATCAGAGAGTTCCCTAAAGGGCCAGATCTCTGCTTTATCTATTTTGTTACACAAGCGTCTGGCAGATGTCCCAGATGATCAATCTTTTTGTCAGGCTTTGACTAAGATCAGGCCTGTGTTTAAACCAATTGCTCCTCCGTGGAGTTTGAATTTAGTTCTTAAAGTTCTTCAGGGGGTTCCGTTTGAACCTATGCATTCTATAGATATTAAGTTGTTATCGTGGAAAGTTTTATTTCTTGCTGCCATTTCTTCTACTCGAAGAGTGTCTGAGCTTTCGGGATTACAATATAATTCTCCTTACCTTATTTTTCATTCGGATAAGGTGGTGTTACGTACTAAACTTGGTTCTCTTCCTAAGGTTGTTTCAGACTAGAACATTAATCAGGAGATTGTTGTTTCTTCCTTGTGTCCTAATCTTTCTTCTCAAAAGGAACGTCTTCTGCACAATTTGGATGTTGTCCGTGCTCTAAAATTTTACTTACAAGCAACGAAGGATTTTCATCAATCTTCTTCTCTGTTTATCAATTTTTGGGAAATGTAAGGGTCAGAAAGCTACGGCTACCTCTTTCATTTTGGCTGAGGAGTATCATCCGCTTGGCATATGAGACTGCTGGACAGCAGCCTCCTGAAAGAATTACAGCTCATTCCACTAGGGCTGTAGCTTCCTCATGGGCATTCAAAAATGATGCTTCCGTCAAACATATATGCAAGGCGGCAGCTTGGTCTTCTCTTCACACTTTTTCTAAATTCTACAAATTTGATACTTTTGCTTCGGCTGAGGCTGTTTTTGGGAGAAAGGTTCTTCAAGCAGTGGTGCCTTCCGTTTAGGTTCCCTGTCTTGTCCCTCTCTCATCATCCGTGTACTATAGCTTTGGTATTGTATCCCACAAGTAAGGATGAAATCCGTGGACTCATCGTGTCTTTAAAAAGAAAAGAAAATTTATGCTTACCTGATGATAAATTTGGTTCTTTTTAGACACGATGAGTCCACGGCCCGCCCTGTTCTTGGAGACAAGTTATTAATTTTTGCAAACTTCAGAGACCTCTGCACCTTGGCTTTTCCTTACTTCGGTCGAATTACTGGAGTGGGAGGGAAGGGAGGAGCTATATAACAGCTCTGCTGTGGTGCTCTTTGCTTCCTCCTGCTGAACAGGAGGCGTAATCCCACAAGTAAGGATGAAATCTGTGGACTCATTGTGTCTAAAAAGAAACAAATTTATCAGGTAAGCATAAATTTTCTTTTTGAAGACCGGACATCCATCCTCATCAAGCCGGGAGAAGTCTTCATCCAAGCGGACAGAAGTGGTCCTCTAGGCGGGCAGAAGTCTTCATCCAGACGGCATCTTCTATCATCATCCTTCCGAAGCGGAGCGGCTCCATCTTCAAGACATCCGGCATGGAGCATCCTCTTCTTTCGACGGCTACTGAAGGATGAAAGTTCCTTTAAGGGACATCATCCAAGATGGCGTCCCTTGAATTTCGATTGGCTGATAGAATTCTATCAGACAATCGGAATTAAAGTTGAAAAAATCCTATTGGCTGATGTAATCAGCCAATAGGATTGATCTTCAATCCTATTGGCTGATCCAATCAGCCAATAGGATTGAGCTCACATTCTATTGGCTGTTCCAATCAGCCAATAGAATGCAAGCTCAATCAGCTAGAATGCAAGCTCAATCAGCCAATAGGATTTTTTCAACTATCGGAATTCAAGGGACGCTATCTTGGATGACGTCCCTTAAAGGAACCATCATTCTTCAGTAGCCGTTGAAAAAAAGAGGATGCTCCACGCCAGATGTCTTGAAGATGGAGCCGCATTGCGTTGGAAGAATGAAGATAGAAGATGCAGTCTGGATGAAGACTTCTGCCTGCCTGGAGGACCACTTCTTGCTGCTTGGATGAAGACTTCTCCCAGCTACATTGAGGATTGATGTCCGGTCTTCCAAAACTGTAAGTCGATCTTCGGGGATTAGTGTTAGGTTTTTTTAAGGGTTTATTGGGCGGGTTTTATTTTTAGCTTAAGGTTTGGGCTGAAAAAGAGCTAAATGCCATTTTAAGGGCAATGCCCATCCAAATGCCCTTTTCAGGGCAATGGGGAGCTTAGGTTTTTTTAGATAGGATTTTATTTGGGGGGTTTGGTTGTGTGGGTGGTGGGTTTTACTGTTGGGGGTTGTTTGTATTTTTTTTACAGGTAAAAGAGCTGATTTCTTTGGGACAATGCCCTGTAAAAGGCCCTTTTTTTATTTTGGGGGGCTTTTTTTATTTGGATAGAGCTATTAGATTAGGTGTAATTAGTTTAAATATTTGATCATTTATTTTTTATTGTGTGTAATTTAGTGTTTGTTTTTTTTGTAACTTGTATTTAATTAATGTAATTGATTTATTTGTAGTGTAAGGTTAGGTGTTAGTGTAAGACAGGTTAGGTTTTATTTTACAGGTTAGTTTCTATTTATTTTAACTAGGTAGTTAGTAAATAGTTAATAACTATTTACTAACTAGTCTACCTAGTTAAAATAAATACAAACTTACCTGTGAAATAAAAATAAAACCGAAGATAGATACAATGTAACTATTAGTTATATTGTAGCTAGCTTAGGTTTTATTTTATAGGTAAGTATTTAGTTTTAAATTGGAATTATTTAGTTATTAATTGTAATTTTAATTTAGATTTATTGTAATTATGTTAAAGTTAGTGAGTGTTAGGGTTAGGTTTAGGGGTTAATAACTTTAGTATAGTGGCAGAGATTTTGGGGGCAGCAGATTGGGGTTAATAATATTTAACTAGTGTTTGCGATGCAGGAGTGCGGCGGTTTAGGGGTTAATATGTTTATTATAGTGGCGGCGATGTCGGGAGCGGCAGATTATGGGTTAATAAATTTATTTTAGTGTTTGCGATGCGGGAGGGCCTCGGTTTAGGGGTTAATAGGTAGTTTATGGGTGTTAGTGTACTTTTTAGCACTTTAGTTATGAGTTTTATGTTACGGCTTTGTAACATAAAACCCATAACTACTGACTTTCAGTTTACGGTACGGATCTTGTAGTTATAGGCTGTACCGCTCACTTTTTGGCCGGACAGGCAAACTCGTAATACCGGCGCTGTGGTTGTCCCATTGAAAAAGGACTTTTTGAAAGATGCGGTAGTTATGTTGCGTGACGGCCAAAAAACATAATTTATGTAAGAACTTACCTGATAAATTCATTTCTTTCATATTGGCAAGAGTCCATGAGCTAGTAACATATGGGATATACAATCCTACCAGGAGGGGCAAAGTTTCCCAAACCTCAAAATGCCTATAAATACACCCCTCACCACACCCACAATTCAGTTTAACGAATAGCCAAGCAGTGGGGTGATAAAGAAAGGAGTAGAAAGCATCAACAAAGGAAATTTGGAAATAATTGTGCTTTATACAAAAAATCATAACCACCATAAAAAGGGTGGGCCTCATGGACTCTTGCCAATATGAAAGAAATGAATTTATCAGGTAAGTTCTTACATAAATTATGTTTACTTTCATGTAATTGGCAAGAGTCCATGAGCTAGTGACATATGGGATATCAATACCCAAGATGTGGAGTCTTCCACTCAAGAGTCACTAGAGAGGGAGGGAATAAAATAAAAACAGCCATATTCCGCTGAAAAAATAATCCACAACCCAAAAAATAAGTTATTTTCACTTTTGAAAGAAAAAAACTTAAATCAAAATCAGACAAATCAAACTGAAACAGCTGCCTGAAGAACTTTTCTACCAAAAACTGCTTTCGAAGAAGCAAATACATCAAAATGGTAGAATTTAGTAAATGTATGCAAAGAGGACCAAGTTGCTGCTTTGCAAATCTGATCAACTGAAGCTTCATTCTTAAAAGCCCACGAAGTGGAGACTGATCTAGTAGAATGAGCTGTAATTCTCTGAGGTGGGGTTTGACCCAACTCCAAATAAGCTTGATGAATCAAAAGTTTCAACCAAGAAGCCAAGGAAATAGCAGAAGCTTTCTGACCTTTCCTAGGACCAGAAAATAAAACAAATAAACTGGAAGTTTTCCTGAAATTTTTAGTAGCTTCCACTTAATATTTCAAAGCTATTACCACATCCAAAGAATGTAAGGATCTCTCCAAAGAATTCTTAGGATTAGGACATAAGGAAGGAACAACAATTTCTCTATTAATGTTGTTAGAATTCACAATCTTAGGTAAAAATTCAAAAGAAGTCCGCAAAACTGCCTTATCCTGATGAAAAATCAGAAAAAGGAGACTCACAAGAAAGAGCAGATAGCTCAGAAACTCTTCTAGCAGAAGAAATAGCCAAAAGGAACAACACTTTCCAGGAAAGTAGTTTAATGTCCAAAGAATGCATAGGCTCAAATGGAGGAGCCTGTAAAGCCTTCAGAACCAAATTAAGACTCCAAGGAGGAGAAATTGATTTAATTACAGGCTTAATACGAACTAAAGCCTGTACAAAACAGTGAATATCAGGAAGAATAGCAATCTTTCTGTGAAATAAAACAGAAAGAGCGGAGATTTGTCCTTTCAAGGAACTTGCAGACAAACCTTTATCCAAACCATCCTGAAGAAACTGTAAAATTCTAGGAATTCTAAAAGAATGCCAGGAGAATTTATGAGAAGAACACCATGAAATGTAAGTCTTCCAAACTCTATAATAAATCTTTCTAGAAACAGATTTACGAGCTTGTAACATAGTATTAATCACTGAGTCAGAGAAACCTCTATGACTTAGAACTAAGCGTTCAATTTCCATACCATCAAATTTAATGATTTGAGATCCTGATGGAAAAACGGACCTTGAGATAGTAGGTTCGGCCGTAACGGAAGTGGCCAAGGCGGGCAACTGGACATCCGAACCAGATCCGCATACCAAAACCTGTGTGGCCATGCTGGAGCCACCAGCAACACAAAAGACTGTTCCATGATGATTTTGGAGATCACTCTTGGAAGGAGAACTAGAGGCGGAAAGATGTAAGCAGGTTGATAACACCAAGGAAGTGTCAGCGCATCCACTGCTTCCACCTGAACATCCCTGGACCTGGACAGGTATCTGGGAAGTTTCTTGTTTAGATGAGAGGCCATGAGATCTATCTCTGGAAGCCCCCACATCTGAACAATCTGAGAAAACACATCTGGATGGAGAGACCACTCCCCTGGATGTAAAGTCTGGCGGCTGAGATAATCCGCCTCCCAATTGTCTACGCCTGGGATATGCACCGCAGATATTAGACAGGAGCTGGATTCCACTCAGGCAAGTATCCGAGATACTTCTTTCATAGCTTGGGGACTGTGAGTCCCACCCTGATGATTGACATAAGCCACAGTTGTGATATTGTCTATCTGAAAACAAATGAACGGTTCTCTCTTTAGTAGAGGCCAGAACTGAAGAGCCCTGAGAATTGCACGGAGTTCTAAAATATTTATTGGTAATCTCGCCTCTTGAGATTTCCAAACCCCTTGTGCTGTCAGAGATCCCCAAACAGCTCCCCAACCTGAAAGACTCGCATCTGCTGTGATCACAGTCTAGGTTAGGCGAACAAAAGAAGCCCCTTGTACCAAACGATGGTGATCTATCCACCATGTCAGAGAGTGTCGTACATTGGGATTCAAGGATATTAATTGTGATATCTTTGTATAATCCCTGCACCATTGATTCAGCATACAAAGCTGTAGAGGTCTCATGTGAAAACGAGCAAAGGGGATTGCGTCCGATGCTGCAGTCATGAGACCTAAAACTTCCATGCACATAGCCACTGAAGGGAATGACTGAGACTGGAGGTGCCGGCAGGCTGCAACCAATTTTAAACGTCTTTTGTCTGTAAGAGACAGAGTCATGGACACTGAATCTATCTGGAAGCCTAAAAAGGTGACCCTTGTCTGAGGAATCAAGAAACTTTTTGGTAAATTGATCCTCCAACCATGTTTCCGAAGAAACAACACTAGTTGATTTGTGTGAGATTCTGCAGTATGTAAAGACTGAGCTAGTACCAAGATATCGTCCAAATAAGGAAACACCGCAATACCCTGTTCTCTGATTACAGATAGTAGGGCACCCAGAACCTTTGAAAAGATTCTTGGAGCTGTTGCTAGGCCAAATGGAAGAGCAACAAATTGGTAGTGCTTGTCTAGAAAAGAGAATCTCAGAAACTGAAAGTGTTCTGGATGAATCGGAATATGAAGGTATGCATCCTGCAAGTCTATTGTGGACATATAATGTCCTTGCTGAACAAAAGGCAGAATAGACCTTATAGTCACCATCTTGAAAGTTGGTACTCTTACATAACGATTCAAAATTTTCAGATCCAGAACTAGTCTGAAAAAATTTTCTTTCTTTGGTACAATGAATAGGTTTGAATAAAACCCCAAACCTTGTTCCTGAAGAGCAACTGGCATGATTACCCCTGAAGACTCCAGGTCTGAAACACACTTCAGAAAAGCCTGAGCTTTTACTGGATTTACATGCATGCGTGAGAGAAAAAATCTTCTCACAGGAGGTCTTACTTTGAATCCTATTCGATACCCTTGAGAGACAATGCTCTGAATCCAATGATTTTGGACAGATTTTACCCAACAATCCTTGAAAAACCTCAATCTGCCCCCTACCAGCTGAGCTGGAATGAGGGCCGCACCTTCATGCGGACTTAGGAGCAGACTTTGGTTTCCTAAATGGCTTGGATTTATTCCACTTTGAGGAAGGCTTCCAACTGGAAGCAGATTCCTTGGAAGGAGGATTGAGTTTTTGTTCCTTATTCTGACGAAAGGAACGAAAACGGTGAGAAGCCTTAGATTTACCCTTAGGTTTTTTATCCTGAGGCAAAAAAACTCCTTTTCCTCCAGTGATAGTTGAAATAATAGAATCCAACTGAGAACCAAATAAATTATTACCTTGGAAAGAAAGAGATAGTAATCTAGATTTAAATGTCATATCAGCATTCCAAGATTTAAGCTCTTCTAGCTAATACAGCTAAAGACATGGATCTAACATCAATTTTGATTGTATCAAAAATTGCATCACAAATAAAATGATTAGCATGTTGCAGTAAGCGAACAATGCTAGATATGTCAAAATCCAATTCATGTTGCGCTAAATTTTCCAACCAGAAAGTTGATGCAGCCACAACATCACCCAAAGAAATAGCAGGTCTGAGAAGATGACCTGAATATAAATAGGCCTTCCTTAGATAAGATTCAAGTTTCCTATCTAAAGGATCCCTAAAGGAAGTGCTATCTTCCATAGGAATAGTGGTATGTTTAGCAAGAGTAGAAATAGCCCCATCAACTTTGGGGACCTTTTCCCAAAACTCTATAGATTTTGCTGGTAAAGGATACAAGCTCTTAAACCTTGAAGAAGGAATAAAGGAAGTACCTGGCTTATTCCATTCCCTAGAAATCATATCAGAAATATCCTCAGGAATGGGAAAAACACCTGGGGAAACCACAGGAGGTTTAAAAACAGTATTTAAACGTTTATTAGACTGAACGTCAATAGGACTGGTTACCTCAATATCCAAAGTAATTAACACTTCTTTTAATAAAGAGCGCATATACTCTATTTTAAATAAATAAGTAGATTTGTCAGTGTCAATATCTGAGGAAGGATCTTCTGTTTCAGATAGATCCTCATCAGAAGAGGATGAATTATTATGTTGTTGGTCATTTGAAATTTCATCAGCTAAATGAGAAGTTTTAAAAGACCTTTTATGTTTTTTAGAAGGTGGAAATGCAGATAAAGCCTTCATAATAGAATCAGAAACAAATTCTTTAAAATTCACAGGTATATCATGCACATTAGAAGTTGAAGGAACTGCAACTGGCAATGTACTATTACTGATAGAAACACTATCTGCATGTAAAAGCTTATCATGACAACTATTACAAATGACATTCGGTGGAATAATTTCTACATTTTACAACAAATACACTTAGCTTTTGTAGAACCCATGTCAGGCAGCAATGTTCCAGCAAAAAACTTCAGAGGCAGGATCAGATTGGGACATCTTGCTCAATGTAAGAGAAAAAACAACATATAAAGCAAAATTATCTATTTCCTTAAATGACAGTTTCAGGAATGGGAAAAAATGCAAAAGCATAGGCCTCTTGATAGAAAAGAAAGCAGGAGGCAAACAACAATGGGGTATTGAAATAATGAAGAAAAATTGGCGCCAAGTATGACGCACAACGTAACGTAAACTTTTTTGGCGCCAAAAATGACCGGAAATGACACACTTGCGTCACTAATGAAGCCGCCGTGTGAAAGGTCTCGACGTCATGTATGACGCCGGAAATGACGAAGTTGCGTCAAAAACGTAATTTCCCGCGCCAAAAATGACACAATAAAGTCTAACATTTGACGCACCCGAGGGCCTAATACCCGCAAATGCAAAAAGTAGTCAAATTGAAAAAGACTAAACCCCAGGTAAGAAATACATTTCTTAAAGTCTTTATATTCCCAAATATGAAACTGACAGTCTGCAGAAGGAAATACATGAACCTGACTCATGGCAAATATAAGTACAATACATATATTTAGAACTTTATATAATTTGCATAAAGTGCCAAACCATAGCTGAGAGTGCTGAGAGTGTCTTAAGTAAATAAAAACATACTTACCAAAAGACCCATCCACATATAGCAGATAGCCAAACCAGTACTAAAACAGTTCTTAGTAGAGGTAATGGTAAATTTGAGAGTATATCGTCGATCTGAAAAGGGAGGTAGGAGATGAATCTCTACGACCGATAACAGAGAACCCATGAAAAAGACCCCCGTTAGAGAAATCATCGTATTCAATAGGTGATACTCCCTTCACGTCCCTCTGACATTCTCTGTACTCTGAGAGGAATCGGGCTTCAACAATGCTGAGAAGCGCATATCAACGTAGAAATCTTAGCACAAACTTACTTCACCACCTCCATAGGAGGCAAAGTTTGTAAAACTGAATTGTGGGTGTGGTGAGGGATGTATTTATAGGCATTTTGAGGTTTGGGAAACGTTGCCCCTCCTGGTAGGATTGTATATCCCATACGTCACTAGCTCATGGACTCTTGCCAATTACATGAAAGAAAAGTGTGCGGTACAGATATACCTACAAGGCTCGTAATACCAGCGGTAGTGAAAAAGCAGCGTTATGAGGCTTTTTCACTCATAATGCAAAACTCGTAATCTAGCAGCTAGGTAGGTAGTGTGCACGCACGTCTGAAGCACATGCCAATAAAAACACTGCTGCCATCTAGTGCTCGAGGAAATGTATAACAATGTTAAATGTATTTTTGCAAAAATGCTGCAGACGTGTACACTCCTGAGCTTACCTACCTGCTTTTCAACAAATAACACATAAAAAACAAAGTTGATAATAGAAGTAAATCGTAAAGTTTTTTTTTCATTAAATTGTTCGCTGTCTCTGAATCATGAAACATTTTGGGTTTCATGTCCTTTTTAAAGTGCAAAAAGAAAATGCACTAATGCTGACAAAACTCTGCAAAGGGGTTAACCCCTTAATGACCAGCGACTTACCATGTACGTTGCTCGTCTTTGAATAGGGATTGCTATTTGAGAGCGCAGTCTCGCTGCCAGTGGCGAGACCCGCGCTACTATGACCTGAAAACCCCTTAACGACCAGCGACGTACATGGTACGTTAAAGGGTTAAACACCTTCTTAAACTTGAGGTCAGCAATAAACTACTGGGAGCTAGCTGGTGATTGGGGCTACACACATAACCCTTGTCACTGGCCCACAGTTATAGGCAAGCAATAGTTTGATAATCAAATAGTTTTTCCATTTCTCTTTGTAGACTGAATCTAAGGAAACAAGATATTTAAATGAGAAGCTGCTGTACAGAGGACTGTGTTTAAATATTATTCTATAATGAAAGGATTTCCTACACTACGCAGTGGGATTTTATTCCCTGCAGCTATTGTTTACATGTCTGTGCAACCCCTGCTACTACCTCAACATAAATGATATTGTAGCACTTGAAGGGACATCAAACCCACAATTCTTGTATCCTGATTCAGATAGAACAGGCAATTTTTAAACAACGTTCTCAGTTACTTCAATTATTACATTTTCTTTGTTCAATTGGCATCTTTTGTTAAAAAGCAGGCAAATAAGCTCAGGAGCGTGCACGTGTCTAGAGCACTAGATGGCAGCAGTTTGGCAAGAATGCTATCTATTTGCAAGCGCACTAGATGGCAGCACTATTTCCTGCCATGTACTTCTCAAGACAACTACCTAGGTATCTCTTCAACAAAGATGACCATAGTTAGGAAGCACATTTGATCATTTAATTAAATTGTATGCTCTGTCTGAATCAGAAACAAAAAAAAAATTGGGTTTCATATCCCATAAATGCAGGAAAATTGAAATATATAAATACGTGCATAAGGTATCTAACAAAACGTAATATTCCATTGTTAAAACTTTTGAACAAAGTGGCTGTTGTTTTTATTAGAGTTTTGCCCCTTTAACAGTCAGATAGGGCATACACTTCTGTTATTAAAATTACTTTGTTCCCTTGGTATCCTTTGTTGAAAGATACAAACTAACAAAGATTTTATTATTTTAATTTTATTAAAACTGTCTTAAATTTGATTAAAATTATATTTTCAATTGTATATAATCCACGTATATAAAACAGAGAAGATCTGTTTAAGAAAAAAAAAAAAAGAGGGATCATAAAAAAATAAAAATCGTTAATTCCAATATTAAAGCACCTGTAAACTTTTAATTGTTAAAGGGACACTCAGGTTAAATTAAAGTTTCATGATTCAGATACAGCATGTCATTTTAAACAACTTTCCAATCTACTTCCATTAAAAAAAAATGTGCACAGTTTTTTATATTTACAATTTTTGAGTCACCAGATTCTACTGAGCATGTGCAAGAACTCAGACTATACGTATATACATTTGTGATTGGCTGATTGCTATCACATGGTACAAGGGGAGTGAAAATATAAATAACTTTGAAATTTGTTATAAAAAAATCTACTACTCATTTGAAGTTCAGACTAAGTGCTATTGCATTGTCTTGTTATCTTGCATTTGTTGATTATGCAAATCTAACTGGTCCTTTAAGCACTTTTTAATTGTGATCTATAAATACTGTCAAAGAACATATTCGATTTGATTTAAAAAACAAACAAAAAAAAACAACATCATTTATGTAAGAACTTGCCTGATAAATTATTTTTTCATGGTGGCGAGAGTCCATGAGCTGTTATGTATGGAATATACATTTCTACCAGGAGGAGGCAGAGTTTCCCAAACCTCAAAAACCTATAAATCCCACCTCACACATGCCTCAGTTTTACGAATAGCCAAGTGGTGAGGTGTTGAAGAAGTAAAAAACAAAAAAGAGGGTCAGGAAAAAAGATGTGCATTAAACAAAGATTATTGGCACATTTATCAAACAACAACAACTGCTTGAAGCACCTTTCTACCAAAAGCTGCTTCTGGCGAGGCAAAAACATAAAAAATGGTACAATATAGTAAAAATATGCAGAGAAGACCTAGTGGTCCGTTTTGCTAATTTGATCAACTGAAGCCTCATTCTTCAACGCCCAAGATGGGGCAACCAATCTAGTAGAGTGATGTGTAATACTCTGAGGCGGAGACTGACACGCCTCCAAATAAGCTTTGTGAATCACAAGTTTTAATCAAGAGGCTAAAGAAATAGCCAAGGCCTTTTGGCCTTTCTTAAGACCAGAAAAAACATAATTTATGCTTACCTGATAAATTTATTTCTCTTGTGATGTATCGAGTCCATGGATTCATCCATACTTGTGGGATATTCTCCTTCCTAACAGGAAGTGGCAAAGAGAGCACCCACAGCAGAGCTGTCTATATAGCTCCTCCCTTAGCTCCCCCCCCCCCCCAGTCATTCAGTCATTCGCCCGAAGGCTAGGAAGAAAAAGTAGAAACTATAGGGTGCAGAGGTGACTGAAGTTTTATAAATAAAAATATACTGCCTGTCTTAAATAAACAGGGTGGGCCGTGGACTCGATACATCACAAGAGAAATAAATTTATCAGGTAAGCATAAATTATGTTTTCTCTTGTAAGATGAATCGAATCCACGGATTCATCCATACTTGTGGGATACCAATACCAAAGCTTTAGGACACGGATGAAGGGAGGGACAAGACAGGTACCTTAAACGGAAGGCACCACTGCTTGTAGAACCTTTCTCCAAAAAATAGCCTCCGAAGAAGCAAAAGTATCGAATTTGTAAAATTTGGAAAAAGTATGAAGCAAAGATTAAGTCGCCGCCTTACAAATCTGTTCAACAGAAGCCTCATTTTTAAAAGCCCATGTGGAAGCCACTGCTCTAGTAGAATGAGCAGTAATTCTTTCAGGAGGCTGCTGGCGAGCAGTCTCATAAGCCAAACGGATGATGCTTTTCAGCCAAAAGGAAAGAGAGGTAGCCGTAGCCTTTTGACCTCTCCGTTTACCAGAATAAACAACAAACAATGAAGATGTTTGACGGAAATCTTTAGTTGCTTGTAAGTAGAACTTTAAAGCACGAACCACATCAAGATTGTGCAACAGACGTTCCTTTGATGAAGGATTAGGACACAGTGAAGGAACAACAATCTCCTGATTGATATTCCTATTAGAAACAACCTTAGGAAGAAACCCAGGTTTGGTACGCAAAACCACCTCATCTGCATGGAAAACAAGGTAAGGTGAATCACACTGCAAAGCAGATAACTCAGAAACTCTTCGAGCCGAAGAGATAGCTAATAAAATCAAAACTTTCCAAGATAGAAGCTTAATATCTATGGAATGCATAGGTTCAAACGGAACCCCTTGAAGATCTTTAAGAACTAAGTTTAGGCTCCATGGCGGAGCAACAGGTTTAAATACATGCTTAATCCTGACCAAGGCCTGACTAAACGCTTGAACATCTGGGACATCTGCCAGACGTTTGTGTAAAAGAATAGACAAAGCAGATATTTGTCCTTTTAAGGAACTAGCTGATAATCCCTTTTCCAATCCTTCTTGGAGAAAGGACAATATTCTAGGAATCCTAATCTTACTCCATGAGTAGCCCTTGGATTCACACCAATAAAAATATTTCCGCCAAATCTTATAATAGATCTTCCTAGTGACAGGCTTTCTAGCTTGAATCAGGGTATCAATAACCGACTCAGAGAAACCACGCTTTGATAGAATCAGGCGTTCAATCTCCAAGCAGTCAGACACAGAGAAATTAGATTTGGATGCGTGAATGGACCTTGGATTAGAAGGTCCTGCCTCATTGGCAGAGTCCACGGTGGAACCAATGACATGTCCACTAGGTCTGCATACCAAGTCCTGCGTGGCCACGCAGGCGCTATTAGAATCACCAAAGCTCTCTCCTGCTTGATTCTGGCAACCAGACGTGGGAGGAGAGGAAACGGTGGAAATACATAGGCCAGATTGAAGGACCAGGGCACTGCTAGAGCATCTATCAGTACCGCCTGGGGATCCCGGGACCTGGACCCGTAACAAGGAAGTTTGGCAATCTGACGGGACGCCATCAGATCCAATTTTGGTGCGCCCCATAGCTGAGTCAGCTGGGCAAATACCTCCGGATGGAGCTCCCACTCCCCCGGATGAAAAGTCTGACGACTTAGGAAATCCGCCTCCCAGTTCTCTACCTCTGGGATATGGATTGCTGAGAGATGGCAAGAGTGATCCTCTGCCCATCGGATTATTTTGGTTACCTCCATCATCGCTAGAGAACTCTGTGTTCCTCCTTGATGATTGATATAAGCTACAGTCGTGATGTTGTCTGACTGAAATCTGATGAATTTGGCCGCAGCTAGCTGAGGCCATGCCTGAAGCGTATTGAATATCGCTCTCAGTTCTAGAATGTTTATCGGGAGTAGAGTTTCCTCCCAAGACCATAAGCCCTGTGCTTTCAGGGAGTTCCAGACAGCCCCCCAGCCTAGCAGGCTGGCATCTGTCGTTACTATGAGCCACTCTGGCCTGTGGAAACACATTCCCTGAGACAGGTGGTCCAGAGACAACCACCAGAGAAGAGAATCTCTGGTCTCCTGATCTAGATGCAGTTGAGGAGACAAATCTGCATAATCCCCATTCCACTGTTTGAGCATGCATAATTGCAGTGGTCTGAGGTGTAGGCGGGCAAAAGGAACTATGTCCATTGCCGCTACCATGAGTTCGATTACCTCCATACATTGAGCCACTGATGGCTGAGGAATGAAATGAAGAGCTCGGCAAGTGGTTAAGAGTTTTGATTTTCTGATCTCCGTCAGAAATATTTTCATTTCTACTGAGTCTATCAGAGTCCCTAGGAAGGAAACTCTTGTGAGAGGGAAGAGAGAACTCTTTTATATGTTCACCTTTGAACCGTTAGATCTCAGAAAAGCCAACACGATGTCCGTGTGAGACTTGGAAAGTCGACGCCTGAATCAAGATGTCGTCCAGATAAGGCGCCACTGCTATGCCCCGCGGTCTTAGAACCGCCAAAAGGGACCCTAGCACCTTTGTGAAAATTCTGGGAGCCGTGGCCAACCCGAAGGGAAGGGCCACAAACTGGTAATGCCTTTCCAGAAAGGCGAATCTGAGGAATTGATGATGATCTCTGTGAATAGGGATGTGTAGATACGCATCCTTTAAGTCCACGGTAGTCATATATTGACCCTCCTGAATCAACGGTAGAATAGTCCGAATAGTCTCCATCTTGAATGATGATACTCTGAGGAATTTGTTTAGAATTTTGAGATCCAAGATTGGTCTGAAAGTTCCCTGTTTTTTGGGAACCACAAACAGGTTTGAGTAAAACCCTAGTCCTTGTTCCGCCTTTGGAACTGGGTGGATTACTCCCATGGTATGTAGGTCTTCTACACAGCATAAGAACGTCTCTCTCTTTGTCTGATTTGCAGACAATTGGGAAATGTGAAATCTCCCCCTTGGGGGGCAGTCTTTGAAGTCCAGAAGATATCCCTGGGACACAATTTCTAAAGCCCAGGAATCATGAATATCTCTTGCCCAAGCCTGAGCAAAGAGAGAGAGTCTGCCCCCTACTTTATCCGGTCCCGGATCGGGGGCTACCCCTTCATGCTATCTTGGAGGCAGCTGCAGGCTTCTTGGCCTGTTTACCCTTGTTCCAAGCCTGGTTAGGTCTCCAGACTGACTTGGATTGGACAAAATTCCCCTCTTGCTTTGCAGCAGGGGAAGCTGTAGCGGGACCACTCTTGAAGTTCCGAACGAAAATTATTTTGTTTGGTCCTCATTTTATTTGTTTTATCCTGAGGAAGGGCATGGCCTTTCCCTCCAGTGATGTCTGAAATAATCTCTTTCAGTTCAGGCCCGAATAGGGTCTTTCCTTTGAAAGGGATGTTCAAAAGTTTAGATTTTGATGACACATCAGCAGACCAGGACTTAAGCCATAACGCCCTGCGTGCTACAATGGCAAAACCTGAATTCTTTGCCGCTTATTTAGCCAGTTGGAAAGCGGCAGCTGTAATGAAAGAATTAGCCAACTTAAGGGCCTTAATTCTATCCATAATATCCTCTAATGGAGTCTCCATCTGAAGAGCCTCTTCTAGAGCCTCGAACCAGAAAGCAGCTGCAGTAGTTACAAGAACAATGCACGCAATAGGTTGGAGAAGAAAACCTTGATGAACAAAAATTTTCTTTAGGATACCCTCTAATTTTTTATCCATAGGATCTTTGAAAGCACAACTGTCTTTGATAGGTATAGTTGTACGCTTAGCGAGAGTAGAAACAGCTCCCTCCGCCTTAGGAACCGTCTACCATGAGTCCCGTACGGTGTCAGATATGGTAAACATTTTCTTAAAAACAGGAGGGGGAGCGAACGGTATACCTGGTCTATCCCACTCCTTAGTAATAATATTCGCAATCCTCTTAGGGACTGGAAAAACATCAGTGTAAACAGGAACCTCTAAGTATTTGTCCATTTTACACAATTTCTCTGGGACCACTATAGGGTCACAATCATCTAGAGTCGCTAATACCTCCCTGAGCAATAAGCGGAGGTGTTCAAGCTTAAATTTAAAGGCTGTCATATCAGAATCTGTCTGAGGGAGCGACTTTCCTGAATCAGAAATTTCTCCCTCAGATAACAAATCCTTTACCCCCACTTCAGAACATTGTGAGGGTATATATCAGATACGGCTACCAAAGCGTCAGGCGGCTCAGCATTTGTTCTTAACCCAGAGCTGTCACGCTTTCCTTGTAAACCAGGCAGTTTAGAGAAAACCTCTGTGAGGGTTTTATTCATAGCTGTGGCCATGTCTTGTAAAGTAAATGAATTCAACGCACTAGAGGTACTTGGCGTCACTTGTGCGGGCGTTACTGGTTGTGACACTTGGGGAGAGCTAGATGTTAAACCCTCATTTCCTTCTGTCTGAGAATCATCTATTGCAATATTTTTAAGTGCTAAAATATGCTCTTTATAATTTAGACACATCAGTGCAAGTGGGACACATTCTAAGAGGGGGTTCCACAATGGCTTCTAAACACATTTAACAAGGATTTTCCTTGCTGTCAGACATGTTAAACAGGCTAGTAATGTAACAAGCAAGCTTGGGAAACACTTTAATCAAAGTAAATAATACTTAGAAAAAAACGGTACTGTGCCTTTAAGAGAAAAAAAGCTGCACAAACTCTGCAAAACAGTGTAAAAAAACAGTGTAAAAAAACAGTAAACTCAACAAAATTTTTACAGTAGCATTATAAAGCCTTAGTAACTTTGCACAACTATGCAAATAAACAATTAACCCCTTAATGTAAAAACCGGATTGACAAAACGTCAAAAAACGGTAAAAAAATGTTCAGCACCCTGCCACAGCTCTGCTGTGGCGCTTACCTGCCCTTTAGGAATGATTTGTGGGGAAAAAAACCTTCTTTACAGCCCTCAAACACAGTAGGAACCTCTGGAGAAGCAGCTGGATGTCTCTGAGGAAAAGAAACTGGGCAAATGAGGCGTGAAAATAGGCCCCTCCCACCTCACTCGATGTTATGGGGCCTAAAAGAAACACAACAGAGTGCTTCTGAAACTAGGCATGTGGGTTAATAACCCTTAAACAAGCCACAATGACCCCTTTAAGTCCCTCAAAAAATATTATATTTGCAATAAAAAAAAAACGTTTTTTCCTATTAGTGTCACCAGTAACTAATGAGCCCTTTATGCAAGCTGGGGTTCCTATTAAATTTCTGAATACAGCTTACCCTTCCCTCATGGGGATATTGCCAGCCTTTTCTAGAAATAACACAGTCTTTCTAGAAAAAAATAGACTGAACATACCTCAATGCAGTTTAGCCTGCACACCGTTCCCCCAACTGAAGTTTTCCTGTACTCTTCAGCCCTTGTGAGAACAGCAGTGGATCTTAGTAACAAAGTGCTAAGATCATTATACTCCTTCATCCCTTTTCTGCCAGAGAGTAAATAGTACACACCGGTACCATTTAAAATAACAAACTTTTGCTTGAGAAAATAAACACTAACATTTTTGTCACCACACTCACTTTACCCTTCCTAACAGTTAAGCAGGCAAAGAGAATGACTGGGGGGCGGAGCTAAGGGAGGAGCTATATAGACAGCTTTGCTGTGGGTGCTCTCTTTGCCACTTCCTGTTAGGAAGGAGAATATCCCACAAGTATGGATGAATCTGTGGACTCGATACATCTTACAAGAGAAATCAATATAATATTTCAATGCTCTATCAACATCGAAAGAGTGCAAAGCTTTCTTAGTTGCATTTTTGGGATTAGGACACAAGGATGGATTGATAATGTCCCTATTAATGTTGTGTGAGTTAACAACTTTAGGGAAAAATTGAAAATAAGTTTGCAAAACAACTTTTTAAAAAAAATAAAATTGTAGCTGTTAGCACACTCCCATATACTATATATATATAAAAAATAAAGAGTATTGGGGGTGAGATTGCAGCACTTTACTTTATTGATATTGTTGTTTAATATTTTTTAAAACAACTAAAGAAAAACAAAAAGGAAAGGGGTTTTATTTCTGAAAATGTCCTATATGCTAATATACTAAGGGAGAAAGAATGAAGGAAGAAAGAAAAAAAAAAAAGAGGAAGGATAGGAGAAACCTACCCCACTCCACCCTTAGTCCACAGTCTATTAAATTATAGATTATGTTGTTTTAGCTCAATCTTTGTTTATGAATTCCTCCCAATAGAAACGTATCATTGAAAAGAAGTCTTCCCTTTTAGATTTTAAGTAAGAATACTCTTCTAATTCCAATAGCTGATTTACTCTGGATATTAACATTTCTTCATCTGGTGTACCCGCTTTCTTCCAGTTTCTCGCTGTGATAGACTTAGTACCATTTAGTACATATGTTATAAGTTTAGCTTTAATTTTACAAATACCTTTAAAAGGTTTATTTATAAGAGCAGTGTATATGTCTAGTTGGAATTCGGATTCATTTAAAATGAATTGAATACATGAGGAAGTATCCAGCCATAGTCCTTTTAATTGATGGACAGTCCCACCATATGTGTTTCATTGTTCCAATCATTCCCCACCGTCTCCAACAATGGTTTGATGCCTTTGGGTAAATACTATGTAATCTGACTGGTGTAAGATACCACCTGGTTAATATTTTGTAATTAAGATCTTGAATGTTTGAAGAGACTGAAGATCCAGCTGTTTTTGAAAAAAAAATTGTTCAAATCTGAGCTTTCCAGATGGATACCAGTCTCCAGGGCCGGCCTCTGGGCAAGGCAGATCAGGCGACCGCCTCGTACTCCACGGTTAGGGGGGCCCCGCCACACTGGTGCAAACTGTTTGTTTTTTTTAAAATGAAATTTAAATAAATAAAAAAAATTGTTGCACTAGCATTTTTTTTTTAAATAATTTTTTGGCGCGATTTTGGAAGTTTCTTTTTGGCAAATGGTAATTGAATGGGCGGCAGAGCAGACACACTGACAGGAGGAGGCAGTTACTAAGCGCGGGAGGAAGTATAGTTTCCTTTTCCCGCGCCTGTACGCGACTCGGCTCTCAGTGTGAGGGCGCGCCACACGTTGCTTGCTGGCAGCTGCAGACGGTGGAGTTGCTGTCAACTCAGACTCAGTCAGAGCAAGGAGAGAGGCGAGAGCTTTTGGTCCCCAACCCCAGCGGTCCAGACGACAGGGGACAACAGGCACTGGCAGCATTAGCATACAGCATCCTGCACTGCACACACAGAGAATAGTAAGTTCCTCCGGCTCCCAACCGGTCCTCTTTCGTACCCCATGATAGTAAGTGTACCCCCAGCAACCTACCATGCCATGATGAGTGTTCCGCATGATTACAAGTGTATCACAAGCCACGTAGACCACCATGCCTGTAAGTGTACCCCCAGTAACGTGCCAGGTATGCCATGCCTGTAAGTGTACCCCCAGTAACGTGCCAGGCATGCCATGACTGTAAGTGTACCCCCAGTAACCTACAAGGCATTTTATGACTACAATGCATGCTATAATGGCTGCAACTTCATCTATAGTCACAGTGAGACTACAAATACTGACAATAAAGTGTATAAATGTGTCACCTTGTGCCCTCCCATCTGCCAGAGAGGCTGCAGCTAACTTACTATAAAACCCCTGGACTAAGGTCCTCTACTACTACTGTAACAAAGTGTGCATCTGTGGCACAATGAGCAGCAATTAGAGACCAATAACTGCACAATAGTTATAACAATGTGCCTGCCTTTCTGAAATTCTGTCCTGTCTAACTGTGCTGCCCCCAGCCAGAGCTGCCGTCTGTCACTGTGTCACTGACAGTATTCAGTGTGAATTCAATCGTAGAGAAATAAATGTATAGATTGGGGAAAAATTATAAGCAGTACAAGTAATAAATCCCTTTAGCTCTACTGCCAATTAAAAAGCAATGAAATTACCACTGATGCTCATGCTTCCCCTTCCCATCTTTTTGCATGGTTGATATATTGATTTGTTAGTTCTGAACACATATGTAGCAGGGTTTCTTGTTAAATTAAAGTTATAATCAACTCAAACTTGTAGAATAATGAAAGGAATTAACACTCTATAGAACAGAAAGCTTTTACAATTGGATACGTTGTTCCCTGTGTTAATATCATACACAGCTTTCTTGTGCCTTTTTTCATTGCATAAATCTCCAGTTGTTCATAAAGTAGAGGGTTTGTTAGCCAAGAATGTATTCCCACATTAAAGTTCTTATTTCACATTTTTTTTCCAGTTTATTATTTATTATATTGAGTTGGTTTGTATGTTCCATGGCAACTATGCAAGTATCTTCATAGCAAACAAACCCACATGTAGAATACATGGCAGATTCATTAATCATAAAAACTCCTTTTCCAAAATTAAGCTATTAAGTTTAAATAGTAATCTAACCCAGTGATTTTAAACCTTTTTTTTCTGTGGCACACTTTTTTATATTAAAAAATCCTGCGGCACACCACTATCCCAAAATTTTACAAAAGCACACATTGTAGCCTAATACAGTATATATATATATATACACACACACTGTACTGTGTTGTCATGCCATGCCTCCTACAAACTATACATGACATATTGACATTCATTCACAAACAATCATAATGCGCTGCTCTGTTACCCTCAGTCATCATCTCACTCAAAATAAAAAAACGGCCCAGAATAAAAAACAAGGAAAATTTAAAAAATATGTCACACTGTTGTCAGTCTGCCGTGGCACACCCGAGGATCTCTCATGGCACACTGGTTGAAAAACACTGATCTAACCTATACATAGACATTTGTTTTAGTGTCATGTCCTCTTAGACAACTCTGATAAAGAAACTCTAGTTACAGTTATTTACAACCTTTTTTTTGCCGTGGCACACTTTTTTACATTAAAAAAATCCCGCGGCACACCACCATCCCAAAATTTTACAAAATGACACATTGTAGCCTAATATAGTATATATATATATATATATATATATACACACACACATACTGTATATATACACACACACTGTACTGTGCTGTCATGCCATGCCTCCTACAAACTATACATGGCATATTGACATTCTTTTACAAACAATCATAATGATTGTCTGTGAATGAATGTCAATGTCATGGTTGTAAATGATGCCTGACGAGCCTGTCACATACCTCCCAATATTTAAAAATTTGAAAGAGGGACACCCCTGCACTGTTGTCAATCTGCCGCGACACACCTGAGGATCTGCCACGGCACACTGGTTGAAAAAACAGAATTTATGCTTACCTGATAAATTTCTTTATTTTGCGATGTACCAAGTCCACGGATTCATCCTAACTTGTGGGATATTGTCCTTCCTCACAGGATGTAGCAAAGAGAGCACCACAGCAGAGCTGTCTATATAGCTCCCCCCCTTAACTCCACCCCCCCAGTCATTCGACCGAAGGCCAAGGAAGAAAAGGAGAAACAATAAGGTGCAGAGGTGACTGAAGTTTACATAAAAAATACTATCTGTCTTGAATAGACAGGGCGGGCCGTGGACTCGGTACATCGCAAAAGAAAGAAATTTATCAGGTAAGCATAAATTCTGTTTTCTTTTGCAAGATGTACCGAGTCCACGGATTCATCCTAACTTGTGGGATACCAATAGCAAAGCTTTAGGACACGGATGAAGGGAGGGACAAGACAGGAACATAAACGGAAGGCACCACTGCTTGCAAAACCTTTCTCCCAAAAATAGCCTCTGAAGAAGCAAAAGTATCAAATTTGGAAAATTTGGAAAAGTATGAAGTGAAGACCAAGTCGCAGCCTTACAAATCTGTTCAACAGAAGCATCATTTTTAAAAGCCCATGTGGAAGCTACCGCTCTAGTGGAGTGAGCTGTATTCTTTCAGGAGGCTGCTGTCCAGCAGTCTCATAAGCCAAACGGATGATGCTTTTCAGCCAAAAGGAAAGAGAGGTAGCCGTAGCCTTTTGACCTCTATGCTTTCCAGCATAGACAACAAACAAAGAAGATGATTGGTGAAAATCTTTGGTTGCCTGCAAATAAAATTTCAAGGCACGAACCACGTCCAAGTTGTGCAACAGACGGTCCTTCTTAGAAGAAGGATTAGGACTCAGAGAAGGAACAATAATTTCCTGATTGATATTCCTGTTAGAAACAACCTTAGGGAGGAACCCAGGTTTGGTACGCAAAACAACCTTATTAGCATGGAAAACAAGATAAGGCGAGTCACATTGTAATGCAGATAGTTCAAAAACTCTTCGAGCTGAAGAGATAGCAACTAGAAACAGAAGATAGAAGCTTAATATCTATGGAATGCATGGGTTCAAACAGAACCCCCTGAAGAACTTTAAGAACTAAATTGAGACTCCATGGCGGAGCAACAGGTTTAAACACAGGCTTAATTCTAACCAAAGCCTGACAAAAAGCCAGAACGTCTGGGACATCTGCCAGATACTTGTGCAACAGAATAGACAAAGCAGATATCTGTCCCTTTAAGGAACTAGCGGACAATCCTTTCTCCAATCCTTCTTGGAAAAAAGACAAAATCCTAGGAATCCTGATCTTACTCCATGAGTAGCCTTTGGATTCACACCAAAAAAGATATTTACGCCATATCTTATGATAGGTATCTATGACCGACTCAGAGAAACCCTGCTTTGATAATATCAAGCGTTCAATCTCCAAGCAGTCAGTTGCAGAGAAATTAGATTTGGATGCTTGAATGGTGGCAGAGATGACATGTCCACCAGGTCTGCATACCAAGTCCTGCATGGCCACGCAGGCGCTATCAAAATCACTGAAGCTCTCACCTGTTTGATTCTGGCAATCAGACACGGAAGGAGAGGGAATGGTGGAAACACATAAGCCAGGTTGAACGACCAGGGTACTGCTAGAGCATCTATCAGTACTGCCTGAGGATCTCTTGACCTGGATCCGTAACGAGGAAGTTTGGCGTTCTGTCGAGACGCCATCAAATCCAATTCTGGTGTGCCCCATAGCTGAACCAGTTGAGCAAACACCTCCGGATGAAGCTCCCACTCTCCCGGATGAAAAGTCTGACGACTTAGAAAATCTGCCTCCCAGTTCTCCACCCCTGGGGTATAAATCGCTGATAGATGGCAAGAGTGAGTTTCTGCCCATCGGATTATCCTGGAAACTTCTATAATCGCCAAGGAACTCCTTGTTCCCCCCTGATGATTGATATAAGCTACAGTCGTGATGTTGTCCGACTGAAACCTGATTAATCCGGCCAAAGCCAGCTGAGGCCACGCCTGAAGAGCATTGAATATCGCTCTTAATTCCAGAATATTTATCGGTAGGAGGGCCTCCTCCTGAGTCCACATACCCTGTGCTTTCAGGGAATTCCAGATTGCACCCCAGCCCTGTAGGCTGGCGTCCGTCGTCACAATAACCCACGCTGGCCTGCGGAAACACATTTCCCTGGACAGGTGATCCTGTGACAACCACCAAAGAAGAGAGTCTCTGGTCTCTTGATCCAGATTTATCTGAGGAGATAAATCTGCATAATCCCCATTCCACTGTTTGAGCATGCATAGTTGCAGTGGTCTGAGATGCAAGCGAGCAAACGGAACTATGTCCATTGCCGCTACCATAAGTCTGATTACCTCCATACACTGAGCCACTGACGGCCGAGGAATGGAATGAAGAGCTCGGCAGGTGGTTAAAATCTTTGATTTCCTGACCTCCGCCAGAAATATTTTCATGTCCACCGAATCTATCAGAGTTCCCAGGAATGGAACTCTTGTGAGAGGAATAAGAGAACTCTTTTTCACGATCACCTTCCACCCATGAGATCTTAGAAAGGCCAACACTAAGTCCGTGTGAGACTCAGCAATTTGGAAAGTCGTAGCTTGAATTAAGATGTCGTCTAGATAAGGCGCCACTGCTATGCCCCTCGGCCTTAGGACCGCCAGAAGGGACCCTAGCACCTTTGTGAAGATTCTTGGCACCATGGCCAACCTGAAGGTAAGAGACACAAACTGGTAATGCCTGTCCAGAAAGGCAAACCTGAGGAACTGGTGATCTTTGTGGATAGGAATGTGTAGATACGCATCCTTTAGATCCACGGTAGTCATATATTGACCCTCCTGGATCCTTGGTAAAATAGTCCGAATGGTCTCCATCTTAAAGGATGGAACTCTTAGGAATTGGTTTAGGATCTTGAGATCTAGATTTGGTCTGAAGGTTCCCTCTTTTTTGGGAACCACAAACAGATTGGAGTAGAAACCTTGCCCCTGTTCTGTTTTCGGAACTGGGCAGATCCCTCCCATGGTAAAAAGTTATTCTACACAGCGTAAGAACGCCTATCTTTTTGTCTGGTTTACAGACAATTGAGAAAGATGGAACCTCCCCCTTGGAGGAGAATCTTTGAAATCTAGGAGATACCCCTGGGTTACAATTTCTACGGCCCAGGAGTCCTGAACGTCTCTTGCCCAGGCCTGAGCAAAGAGAGAAAGTCTGCCCCCTACTTGATCCGGACCCGGATTGGGGGCTACCCCTTCATAATGTCTTAGTGGTAGCAGCAGGCTTTTTGGCCTGTTTACCCTTGTTCCAAGCCTGGTTAGGTCTCCAGGTTGGCTTGGTTTGAGCAAAGTTCCCCTCTTGCTTTGCAGCAGGGGAAGAGGAAGCGGGACCACCCTTGAAGTTTTGAAAGGAACGAAAATTATTTTGTTTGGTCCTTGTCTTATTTGACTTATCTTGAGGGAGGGCATGACCCTTCCCTCCAGTGATGTCTGAAATTATCTCTTTCAGTGCAGGCCCGAATAGGGTCTTACCTTTGAAAGGGATGGTCAAAAGCTTAGATTTAGATGACACATCAGCTGACCAGGACTTAAGCCATAACGCTCTTCACGCTAAAATGGCAAAACCTGAATTTTTTGCTGCTAACTTAGCAAGATGAAAAGCGGCATCTGTAATAAAAGAATTAGCCAACTTAAGGGCCTTAATTCTGTCCAAAATATCATCTAGTGGGATCTCCATCTGAAGAGCCTCTTCTAGAGCCTCAAACCAAAAATCAGCTGCAGTGGTTACCGGAACAATGCACGCTATAGGTTGAAGAAGAAAACCCTGATGAACAAAAATTTTCTCTGCCATGAGTCCTTTATGGTGTCAGAAATGGGGAACATTTTCTTAAAAACAGGAGGGGGAGCGAACGGAATACCTGGTCTATCCCACTCCTTAGTAACAATGTCCGAAATCCTCTTAGGGACTGGAAAAACATCAGTGTAAACAGGAACCTCTAAATATTTGTCCATTTTACACAATTTCTCTGGAACGACAATAGGGTCACAATCATCCAGAGTAGCTAAAACCTCCCTGAGCAATAAACGGAGGTGCTCTAGCTTAAATTTAAATGCCGTCATATCTGAATCTGTCTGAGGGAACATCTTTCCTGAATCAGAAATCTCTCCCTCAGACAGCAAATCCCTCATCCCTAACTCAGAACATTGTGAGGAAATATCGGATACGGCTACTAAAGCGTCAGAAGGCTCAGCATTTGTTCTTAACCCAGAGCTACTGCGCTTCCCTTGCAACCCTGGCAGTTTAGATAAAACCTCTGTGAGGGTAGTATTCATAATTGAAGCCATATCTTGCAAGGTGAAAGAATTAGACTCACTAGAAGTACTTGGCGTCGCTTCTGCGGGCGTAACTGGTTGTGACACTTGGGGAGAACTAGATGGCGAAACCTGATTTACTTCTGTCTGAGAATCATTTAATGCCAAATTCTTATAAGTCAAAATATGCTGTTTGCAATTTATAGACATATAAGTACAATTGGGACACATTCTTAGTGGGGGTTCCACAATGGCTTCTAAACAAATTGAATAATGAGTTTCCTCAGTGTCAGACATGTTTAACAGGCTAGTAATGAAGCAAGCAAGCTTGAAAAACACTTTATTTAATGGAAAAAAAAAAAAATTGCAAAAACAGTACTGTACCTTTAAGAGAAAAAAAGGCATACATGAACTGCAAAACAGGTTAAAATTGCTTCAGAAAATCCGAAATTTTAACAGTGTACCCACTAAGCTTTAGAAGGATTGCACCACAAGTAAAAAAGCAATAGACCCCCAAATGAAAAAAAACGATTGATAAGTGTCTAAAACCGGTTAAAACCCCCTAAAGCAGCGGTCGCCAACCAGTGGTCCATGAGAAGATGTTGGTGGCCCTGGACACCATCAAGCAGGAATTAATCTCCTCTGATGGTGTCACCCCCTGGCTGGACATCATCGACGGAGCAGTTAAATTACAATCTCCCTACGCATGTTGCGTAGTACTGCACAACTTGCGTGGCTAGATTGTATTTTTAACTCCTCCCACCCGGCAGGCTGCTCAGAGGAAGATGCTTCCATTCTAAAGACAGCAGAGATTGGTATAGTCTTGGCTTGAAATAGTGGAATTAAAGTAAATAAAAAAAAGAAAATCTTAAAAATGTTTTTTCTCATATTTCATTTATTTTTTTTCCCTTTACCTGTCTCTTTGTAGTAGTTTTCCTAATTCCTTCAGATGGACTTACATCACTGTGTGTCTTCCTCCCCTCCATCTACTTTTTCTTTAATTAAGTATTAATTATTTTTCCTTCTAATAATTTTCGCACTCACAAAGCCATTCCACCTGAATTCCAGTAATTGCCATCCAGCAGATTAGAAATATTCCACCAGTATTATATCAATTGCCAGTAACATCAGTCGTTGTTAGCTCACATTGATGTTGAGAGCTTTCTGATATAAACTTAATTTATGACTCCAATGTCTGTCCATGATCATAAGTAGTTTTGAATAATTCCTAACTAGAGAGGTAACTTGAAAGTCTTGTGGTCCTTTTAAACATAATCCCCCCACTTTCTGCCTTTCTGTTTTCAGCTCAAAAGTTGGCACTCACTCTTCATCTGTCATTTGGAAGTATTCTCTCAGTTCTGTCATTCAGTTATTTAATTCCAAAAAATAATTCTTAAAAATGTGTAAATATATACATAATGTAAACTTAGCTATGGTTAAACTAGTTATGTGCAGTATGTGTGTATATATATATATATATATATATATATATATATATATATATATATATATATATATATATATATATATATATATATATATATATATATAAATATATATAAAAACACATTATAGAGGTTTGTACCTTTGTGAAAAAAATTAATGTTAGTGATCCACAGGATTCTAAATTGTGAGTTTAGTGGTCCCTGAGGTCCGAAAGGTTCGTGACCCCTGCCCTAAAGCACCTTGCCACAGCTCTGCTGTGGCCCTACCTGCACTTAGGAAGCGATTATATGGGGTTTAAAGCTTCAATTAGTCCCTCAAAAGACTCTCAGGACCTCAGGAGAAGTTGCTTGCTGCTTGTAAATGTAGGACCCACCCACCTCACTCGATGTTGCTGGGGCCTACACAAAACTAAGAAACCCTGCCTGAAAGCCATGTGGGTTATAAACAACCCCAAAGAACCCTCAAGCAAATGTCCCATAAAACAGAAAACGTTACTCCCAGACACAAAAACTTGAAGATGGAAGATTGAAGATAAAATAAAACTAACAGTTTAACACCTCTTCTCTTTACCCTTCCTGCTTAGAGCCAGCAAAGAGAATGCCTGGGGGGTGGAGTTAAGGGGGGAGCTATATAGACAGCTCTGCTGTGGTGCTCTCTTTCCTGTCAGGAAGGACAATATCCCACAAGTTAGGATGAATCTGTGGACTCGGTACATCTTGCAAAAGAAACACTGCTCTAGATTACTGTCAGAAGGATTAATGGGTAAAATTCCCTATTTGATATGTCTATGTCAGTGGACTCGGAGAACCCCTAAAGGATACAACCTTTCTTGCTCAACTGTAGGTCAAAGGCTATGCTATTATATACAGGAGAAGATAATAAAGAACTTTGGCATTAGAAAGCGGCAGCCCATGCAAATAATTACTCAGGTGTGTGGTGTACTGGAAACTTGTACTGCTGCCATTTTAAAGACAATTGGGTATTCCTATTAGGTAGAGATTACTAAACCATGGATGAAAACATGTGGTGTCAGTGTTTTTGTGTGTGTGTGTGTGTGTGTGTTTTTTTTTAATAAATGTAAAGGTGCCCAAAGGTTATGATTACATTAAAATACATAACTTAAGTTAGAATGTAATTTATATTAGATGCAGGTTACTGAACATGTAAACATATTTCATCTGTACGTATAAATGTAAAATTGCTAAACTACCAAGCCCACTCTGACTCCATTAGAATCACAATATACATGATATCTAGATTCTAAATCAATCAGTTTGAATTGATATGTGTGTGTGTGGGGGCTATCTGTGTGTGTGGGCTGTGTGAGGGGGCTGCGAGGTGTGTACACATGTGTATGTATATATCTGTGTACCTGTGTATGTATCTGATTGTGTGGATGTATGTGTATATAAGTATCTCTGTGTGTGTATTATATCTGTGTGTTTGTGTGGTACAGTGCATTGCCCCATTTAGGGACCTGCACTTGCTATGACCGGTGTCTTGTCGAAATCCGCGACCCCTCAGAATGTGCGACCGTGACGTCACCACATTCCTGACCGCACACATGACTGGTTGACCACCAATCACCTGCTACAGACACCTACTTCCAGATTTCGACTCTACACCGTGAGGGATCGCAGAATCAGACGGAACAGCTGAGCCTGTCTGATTTTGCAGCCTTCAATGAAGCGCCGCTGCTCCACAGCTTACCATGCCTTCATACATTTATTAGCAGTCCGAAACGGATACTACTAATATGGAAATGCCTATGAAAGTTAAAAATACGTTGAAACTTTGACGAGCGGCTGCTCTATTTCATTCTTTCAACATTAAGTTTCAACGTATTTTTAACTTTCATAGGCATTTCCATATTAGTAGTATCCATTTCGGACTGCTAATAAATGTATGAAGGCATGGTAACGCACCCAATCATATAAGTGTTTGTATGTTTCTCCTTTATTTACTGCCAGCGAGACGTTTAATATGAGTGCTACTGCTGTATTATCATAGCAATGATGTGCCGCCATGTCACTATATTCTATTAAATACCTCAGAATGATGCCAATATTGTGACCATCACTAGCAGTTTGCTAAAGACGTTATAATTTAAATTCTTCCCGCCATGGTAAGCTGTGGATCAGCGGCGCTTCAGTGAAGGCTGCAAAATCAGACTGTTCCATTTGATTCTGCGACCCCTCACGGTGTAGTGTCGAAATTTGGAAGGTGGTCTGTAGCAGGTGATTGGTGGTCAACCAGTCACGTGTGCGGTCAGGAATGTGGTGACGTAACGGTCGCACATTCTGAGGGGTCGCAGATTTCGACAAGACACCGGTTCTGGTGTTTCTATAATATTATTGATATGATAAGAAAACACATAAAAATAAAGCCCAGTTCAACTCAACTGTTTCTAATTGTCAGCATAATTCTTCATTATATACATAAACAGCTGTTCCAATAGTACAAATGGTATATTGCAATATATACAATGTTAAAGTGCTCCACATGAGTGGATATATATATATATATATATATATATATATATATATATATATAAATAACATAATTTATGTAAGAATTTACCTGATAAATTCATTTCTTTCATATTGGCAAGTGTCCATGAGCTAGTGACTTATGGGATATATTTAAAAAAGAGAACAGTGCGCCAGCAGAACAATTATGAATGACAGTGTTGGAAATTATTCGCAAAGGTGTTAGTCACACATAATAAACATAGACAAATAATAATGGTAAATGTCAGAGGTAACATAAAGTCCCAAAAATTGAACCAAAATACTCAGTAACTTAGCTGGTACTGGTGTATGGGTATTCCCCAATAGAACAGAATGTCAATCAGAGAGGTGTACTCTAAATTCACGGAAAGAGGTGGCTAGCAACTTCTTCAAAACTTTTGTTGGTGTACCAAAAGGAAGGAATCTGCAGAAATGTAGAATAAAAAAGAAGGCGCCACCATAGTGCACGATCAGTGGAACAAACAAGCCCAAAATGCGCAAGTATAGCTGGTACTTACAAGCTCCCCGACACTTGAGAAGTGTCACAAACGCCTTCTGGAACCTTTAGAGTCGTCCAGCTGACTCACACTCTTGCAGAGGTCAATCCCCTCTTTTGTATATCAATTTGGATACCGGCTGTGTTTCTCTCCCAACAGGACCACAGGTCGCAGGTCTGGTCTTAACTTTTGCAGCCTCTTATCCTGTGTTAGAGGTGGCCTAACCCGGTAGGCTGGATTACACAGTTATACGGGTGCTTATAGCACACTGTGTATCAAAAGTTTCCAAAGCGTACTAAGAATATGTAAACAATATTGGTATTGTTAAAATTAAGTTTGTGGAAACAAAGTCTTATAAAAGTTAAAATTACTTTATTTAACAACACAACGTTTCTCGGTCTTAGATTACCATTTCATCAGGTGCATAATGACATTTGAAAAACCACAAACTTTTATCGCCGACTTTCGGCATCTACTGGTGCCCACAGCGCATGTGCGGAGGTGTGTCCAGACTCTGGAGTTACCATTGGCCAATCTAAGGGTGGGTGTGTGAGTGAAGATGTCAGGTCTCTATAATTGCGGTCAATGCCGCGCCTCCAATGGGTGGAAGCTATTATATCCCGTGGCTAAATCATAATTCGTCAGTATTTTTAACCCTGTGAGAAATTTAGTAAAGGGCCAAAATCCACACATGAATTAAATACATAACGGTATGTGGTACCAATCTCACAAGAAAAATCCATCATATAAGTGAATGATATACTACGGTGTATAGCTGCCACAAAAAACGATGTACATATATATATAAAATGTTGCTTTGTGGTAGTATTCATGAAAAATATTCACAATATATATATATATATATATCAGTTAAAACATTTTAAAAATTACTGATAAAGTACAAAGTAACCCAATGATCTGATTACAAATATAATATAATAAAATGACATCAAACAAAATAAAATAACAATCCTAGTGCAAACACTTACAATCCCCCCTGTTGCCGTATATACGGTCAAATGTGGATGTGAAATTATCTGATTGTAAATGGATCGTAATATGCTGGATATATGGATTCACAGAGTATATAATGCCTACAGCTGAACTGCAGATCAGTATATAAGGTGCAATGCGGATCTCTTCCTAATTGATATTAAAAGTCGCTCACTGCCAGCTGGTATACACATCATGTGATATCATGATGTGTCAACAAACCCACGGGATAGATCCCTGGTTTGTCCTATTATACACTAATAAAAAAAACTTTTTTTTTTTTTTTAAAAAAATATGTCCTATTGTACACAAATAGAAATTGATGGTTATTGCGATCAATTATTATTATTCATTATTATCTTACCACCGAAAATACACAATATGTGTGATCCCTAGAGTTATGGTCTATATTATTTGATGTGTTGGGTCTAGAATAATATATATTAATTCATAAATGTCACAGTGCTGGACAAATTATGATTCAGAAGTTAATATCATATCCTATATCAATATTAATAATATATATCCGAGTGCTCTTTTTATCTATATTTATATTAAAAATGATTCACACTATGTCGCCAATTGTAGGGACAGTGTGATGTAATAAATGTTCCATAAATGTTAATATTTAGTTCATGTTATCGACAGACAACCACGAGCTAAGATGTCTAAAACACTAGGTTATTAAGTGACCTAATGTTATATATATTTATTCATAGATGGATCCAGGATATAAGTAATAGACTTCATAACCTGCTGGTTTTGTTAATTAGTTATATCTAATTAAACCTATACAAAACTGATAAATTGGGTAAACCCTATATCTTAAAAATGTGTGTCTCAGGTTCTATAAGGACATAGGGAACCCAAATGCAAATTTAAAGTCAGAATGGAACTGGGGGGCTTAATTAAATGCTGCCATATCTATATTTGAGCCATAGGGAGACAAGGTCTTAAGTTTCCATATCCAAAAAGTCTCCCTTTGTCTCAAATGCAAAAATCTATTTCTACCCCATTTGGGGACAATCAACTCTAAAGGAAGAATACTAAATGTATCTGTATTGCCTGCTCTATAACATGTCTCGGGACACTGTGATTTTTAATATTTTTGGCTATATTTCTCTTGTGTTCACCCCATCTTTTTTGAGGGGTCTGGAGGTCCTTCCCACATACTGTACCCCACAAATGCATTCAAGCATATAGACAACAAATGAGGAATCACAAGTGAAATGGGTAGTGGTGCAGAACTTTTCTTTACTTACAAAAGATATAAACTCTGTTTATTTGTCGTCTGTATATGCACAGAGTCCACAATTTGGACAGTTACATTTAAAGAAACCAGGTCTCCCTAACACTTTATTTGTGGTTATACTGGTTTCAAGATTTCTTGTCTTCGTATTCGTGCAATATTTCTTCATTACAATTTTACTGGGTGCAAGTCTACTTTTTAGAGTTGGTGCTCTCCTAAAGGTACAATTTGGAGAAGACCCTATATTTCTTTTCAATAGGGGGTCCCCTGCCAGTATGTGCCAGTATTTTCTCAGAATGTTTCTAATTTTCTGATGGTTGTTGTTATATTGAGTAATAAATCGTACCTCTTTAGAAAAGAAAAAAAAATAGCCCTCCTACCCCCACCTCACAAAATTATAAAGTATGTCATTCACTATATAGCCAAACAAAAACTATGTCCAAATTCCTATTCCTTATGCTACTTGCCCTTGCAAATGATGTAGAGTCTAACCCTGGTCCCCCAGCAAATTCCATTCCTAGCCTTCCAGCTAAAAAAGGCCTCTCCTTTGTGCACTGTAATATACGCAGCTTACTTCCAAAAATCAATGCACTGCAAGCTTGGTGTTTACAATACAAGCCAAAAATTATTGTGATCTCTGAATCATGGCTAACTGCAAAAATACCTGACTCTGCCATTGCAATACATGGGTATTCATGCCATAGAATTGACAGAGCAAAGAGAGGAGGCGGCATTGTAATTTATGTTGACAACCCCACAAAGTTCACTCCCATACAAAAATCTAGCTCTCCTGCCACCTTTGATTTCCTTTCTGGTAAAATTGAGATCCCGTGCAGTAAATCAATCATTGTTGCAGGAATCTACCGCCCACCTAGCTCCCCTGTGCATTCCATTTCGGACATAGCACAGCTCCTTAGTGAATTCATAACTCAAAACCCAAAAAGTTAAATTTTGGTTTTTGGAGATTTTAACATCGAATGGCTGAATCCAAAAAATAACAGTTGTCATACACTGTTTAAATCTTTGCAGCTAACGCAATTAATCTCCTCCCCAACTCGCATAAACATCAAAAGACATAATCATACCCTGCTCAATTGGATTCTCTCTACTTCTCCCAACCGAATCCAGGAGGCAGGTGTTCTCCCTAACAATTTCAGTGACCACTGCTTAGTGTACTGTGTGTGCAAAATAAAGGCTACTAAATCCTCTCCCAAGGTTAAAATCACCAGGTCCTTCAAAAAATTTAATCTTCAATCATTTCTAAATGACATCAAGAACCTCCCCTGGCACAGATTAAACCTAATCCCAGATCTAGACTCTGCAGTTGAATTCTTTCAATCTGAACTCCTACAAGTTTGGAATTTACATGCACCGCTGCGTAAGGTGAGAGTAAAAGGAGCACACTTGAATTGGATCACAGCTGACCTCATTCAAATGTACAAATTTCGGGATTCATTGTGGTCAAAGTTCAAGCATACTGGCTCTATGAATGATCACTGTGTATAAAGACAATTGCAAAATTTATGTACTAAACAAACAAAATTGGCTAAGGCACAATATTTCTGTGAAAATCTGCACAATAATATATCTAACCCTAGAAAGTTTTGGAAACTCATAAATAACTTACAAAATCCACCAATCCACTCCCAACCCTCCACTGTCAATGTGGATAACCAAAACCTGCAACTCCCCTTAGAAGTAGCAAATGCCTTTAACAATTATTTTGCCGGATGCTCCACCACCCTGATTGACAAACTAATAAATGGCACGCATCCTGAAGCTACAAATGCGGATCAGGCCCCACTAAAACAGTAAAGACCCAATATAGAGAAGTTCAATTTTAGACCTGTACCCCTCAATGTCATTAAGAAACACCTCAATAATCTAAAAATGAAAAACCAATCAGGACCTGATCAAATCCCAGCAATGCTGTTGAAGCTCAGTGCGCTGGCAATTGCTAAGCCTGTCACAACCTTAATTAATGAATCCTTGGTGTCTGGATACATACCCAAACTCTGGAAAACTGCAAGAGTAGTGCCTATTCATAAAAGTGGGGAGTTAACCTTGGTTTCTAACTATCGCCCTATATCATTGCTCCCAGTATTGTAAAAAATCTTAGAAAAATGCGTCCATACGCAATTATGCGAGTATTATCAACTTTCTAACTATCTGACCCCTGATCAATCAGGTTTTAGACCGAATCACTCCACTACAACTGCCCTCCTAAAAGTTTGCAACGACATCCAAACTGGCATGGAAGAAGGAGACCTAACTGGAGCTATTTTCCTTGATTTTGCTAAGGCTTTTGACAAAGTGGACCATGACATACTACTTCTCAAACTAAAAAACTCTGGTATTGCTGATCGTCCGTTAACCTGGTTTAAATCATATGTATTGGATCGATCACAATATTTCTCTGTTTCTAACAGTGACTCCCTCCCTCTCCCAGTCACGTGTGCTGTTCCCCAAGGTTCCATTCTCGGCCCCCTACTATTCACATTATTTATAAATGATTTGCCTAATGTCTGCAAATCCTCAACTGTACACATGTACGCAGACGACACGGTAATCTATGCAAACAAATCTGATCTGCTGCAGCTTGAAACAGTGCTCCAACACCAGTTCACAGAGGTAGAAAAGTGGATCTCGAAAAACAAACTCTTCCTAAACGCTGACAAAACTGTCACAATGATCTTTGGAACGGGGCCTAAATTACAAAAATTACAAAATTCCCATCTTCGCATAAAAACAAAATCCAATTGCACGCTGACCGCAGTCCACTCTTTTAAATACTTAGGTATGTTGTTAGACCCCAATCTATCTTTTGGACCCCACATAGAAAAACTTGCCTCTAAATTTTATCCAAAACTAGGTGCCCTGTACAGAAACAAATCCTGCCTCAGCCCTACAGTAAAGGAAAAGATTGTACAGCAAATGCTGATACCTATCTTGGATTATGGGGACATAGTATATGCACCAGCTTCGCAAACTCACCTTAATAAACTAAATACATTGTATAACTCGTTCTGCCGCTTTGTGCTACAATGTAACTACAGGACCCACCATTGTGACATGCTAAAAGAACTAAACTGGCTGTCGCTGGAATCCAGATGCACCCTCCATCTTTCCTGCCTTGTCTTTAAGAGCCTTTCTGGGAAGCTCCCACCCTACCTGAGCAGAATGCTCTCCCCTGCTATTCCCACCTCCTATAACCTCCGATCCAATAACAGCACATTATTTAGCTTGCCTCAATACAAAAAGAAAGCAGCTCGATCCTCCTTTTCCTACAGAGCGCCACAATTATGGAATGACCTCCCTCACACTTTAAAAACTTCCCCAAGCCTAAAATCCTTTAAGATATCCCTCTATACATATCTCAAAACAGAATGCTCCTGTCATGGTTGATTAAATATTTCGTAACTGCTCTATGTTAAATGTTTGCATATATTGTGTATTATTATTGTTTTTGTATTTTATTGTACCCTATTGTATCAATGCAATGTTTTGTGGTCCCAGGACATACTTGAAAACAAGAGAAATCTCAATGTATCCTTCCTGGTAAAATATTTTATAAATAAATAAATAGATGGTATTGCATTGTCTTTCACTGGTTTTGCTCCTGCTCTAGATTCCCGTGAGGCCACTTCTTTATTTGTGTAATTAACAAAGAAATCTCTACATTTCTGTCTAGCTTTCAAATAGCTTTCTTCTTTCAGCGTGTTGGGATAATTCTTCTCCAAAAATCTATTTTTAAATATTAATGCTTGACTGTCAAATGTGTCTAGGCTAGTACAATTTCTGCGTATCTTGCAAAACTGGTTGTAGGGAATGTTATTCTTCCAAGGTAAATGATGATTGCTCCTATAGTTCAGATAGCTATTGGCGTCAACTGACTTGAAAAAGGTTTTGGTGGTTACTTTGCCATCTCTGTCCCATTCTAATATTAAATCCAAAAATTCTATACTCTTGGTGTCCATCTTAGCTGTAAAACTAATGCCCATATCATTGTCATTAAGACTATTTACAAAACATTGGGCCTCCAGTGCACTGCCCTCCCAGATGAAGAGCAGATCATCTATAAAACGACCATAGAAGACCAGACTCACCCCAAATTTTGATAGGTAGATATACTCTATACTAATTCTGCTGGCGCACTGTTCTCTTTTTAAAATATTGTTGTTCACTTTTTTGGGGATTGGAACAGTTTTTGCGACACTATATTATACATTATATATATATATATATATATATATATATATATATATATATATATATATATATATATATATATATATATATATATATATATATAATTATATTTATTATTTTACTTTGGTCACAATAAATTTGTTTTTTTGAATCTGATATCCACCAATACTATCACATAAACATTAATTAATTATTTTTTTGCATATTATTTTTTTGCATTAATAGAATTATATTGCTCACACATGAGCTTTTTTTGAGTTAGATTTTTTAGAGTTAGATTTTGAAGATTTATTCTATATATTATTTTGATCACTTAATAATTTTATACAGTACACAATAATCACTCATATCACCAAATATTGGTATTTATTTATTCTGTAGATCTACATTGGTATACACAATGCAGAACAAAGATCAAAGGATCAACAATAGGAAAGCCATGATGAACACAGACAATACAATAGATATGTCTAGCGACACTAATACTGATTTATCTATGGTACAACTATTTCAGAAATTGGAGGAAGCCTTGAAAAACAAACACAGGCACTGGTGGGATATAGATACCGTCCAGAAATATAAAGAAAGAGGACATATTCCTAGGGGCTTAAGAATTTCAAAACATTGCTCTTTTAAACATGATAACTACAAAATGGCAGGAAATTCTATCAGAATGCTCTATGAAACTCATTGATTTACTAATCGAATTTAGGGGAACAATTTTGCGTAAAACTGAGTTAGAAATTGAAGATATACAGAACACTCTAGCTAAATTTGAGAAGTACATTAGAGAAGTACAAGAGAAAGCAGATATATTCCAGAAAAACAAATATACACACAAAAATAAAAAAACTAGCTAGGGATGAAAAAGATTATTTGGAAGGTACAATTTATGATTATAATCCTAAAGGTAAAGAAGTAAGTCCTACTAATGATCCACCTACTGGAACAACAGAAGAAAATGCATGGGTTAAGGTAAATCATTACAGTAAACCAAAATATAAAAAGAAACATTTAATCCATAATAGCAATAAGAAAAACAATAATAATAACAATAGGAATAAAAACAATGAAAAACATAATTTATGTAAGAACTTACCTGATAAATTCATTTCTTTCATATTAGCAAGAGTCCATGAGCTAGTGACGTATGGGATATACATTCCTACCAGGAGGGGCAAAGTTTCCCAAACCTCAAAATGCCCACAAATACACCCCTCACCACACCCACAATTCAGTTTAACGAATAGCCAAGAAGTGGGGTGATAAAAAAGTGCGAAAGCATATAAAATAAGGAATTGGAATAATTGTGCTTTATACAAAATCATAACCACCACAAAAAAAGGGCGGGCCTCATGGACTCTTGCTAATATGAAAGAAATGAATTTATCAGGTAAGTTCTTACATAAATTATGTTTTCTTTCATGTAATTAGCAAGAGTCCATGAGCTAGTGACGTATGGGATAATGATTACCCAAGATGTGGATCTTTCCACACAAGAGTCACTAGAGAGGGAGGGATAAAATAAAGACAGCCAATTCCTGCTGAAAATAATCCACACCCAAAATAAAGTTTAACGAAAAACATAAGCAGAAGATTCAAACTGAAACCGCTGCCTGAAGTACTTTTCTACCAAAAACTGCTTCAGAAGAAGAAAATACATCAAAATGGTAGAATTTAGTAAAAGTATGCAAAGAGGACCAAGTTGCTGCTTTGCAAATCTGATCAACCGAAGCTTCATTCCTAAACGCCCAGGAAGTAGAAACTGACCTAGTAGAATGAGCTGTAATTCTCTGAGGCGGAGTTTTACCCGACTCAACATAGGCAAGATGAATTAAAGATTTCAACCAAGATGCCAAAGAAATGGCAGAAGCTTTCTGGCCGTTTCTAGAACCGGAAAAGATAACAAATAGACTAGAAGTCTTTCTGAAAGATTTAGTAGCTTCAACATAATATTTCAAAGCTCTAACAACATCCAAAGAATGCAACGATTTCTCCTTAGAATTCTTAGGATTAGGACATAATGAAGGAACCACAATTTCTCTACTAATGTTGTTGGAATTCACAACTTTAGGTAAAAATTCAAAAGAAGTTCGCAACACCGCCTTATCCTGATGAAAAATCAGAAAAGGAGACTCACAAGAAAGAGCAGATAATTCAGAAACTCTTCTGGCAGAAGAGATGGCCAAAAGGAACAAAACTTTCCAAGAAAGTAATTTAATGTCCAATGAATGCATAGGTTCAAACGGAGGAGCTTGAAGAGCCCCCAGAACCAAATTCAAACTCCAAGGAGGAGAAATTGACTTAATGACAGGTTTTATACGAACCAAAGCTTGTACAAAACAATGAATATCAGGAAGAATAGCAATCTTTCTGTGAAAAAGAACAGAAAGAGCAGAGATTTGTCCTTTCAAGGAACTTGCGGACAAACCTTTATCTAAACCATCCTGAAGAAACTGTAAAATTCTCGGTATTCTGAAAGAATGCCAAGAAAAATGATGAGAAATACACCAAGAAATATAAGTCTTCCAGACTCTATAATATATCTCTCTAGATACAGATTTACGAGCCTGTAACATAGTATTAATCACAGCGTCAGAGAAACCTCTTTGACGAAGAATCAAGCGTTCAATCTCCATACCTTTAAATTTAAGGATTTCAGATCCTGATGGAAAAAAGGACCTTGTGACAGAAGGTCTGGTCTTAACGGAAGAGTCCACGGTTGGCAAGAGGGCATCCGGACAAGATCCGCATACCAAAACCTGTGAGGCCATGCCGGAGCTACCAGCAGAACAAACGAGCATTCCTTCAGAATCTTGGAGATTACTCTTGGAAGAAGAACTAGGGGCGGAAAGATATAGGCAGGATGATACTTCCAAGGAAGTGATAATGCATCCACTGCCTCCGCCTGAGGATCCCGGGATCTGGACAGATACCTGGGAAGTTTCTTGTTTAGATGGGACGCCATCAAATCTATTTCTGGAAGTTCCCACATTTGAACGATCTGAAGAAATACCTCTGGGTGAAGAGACCATTCGCCCGGATGCAACGTTTGGCGACTGAGATAATCCGCTTCCCAATTGTCTACACCTGGGATATGAACCGCAGAGATTAGACAGGAGCTGGATTCCGCCCAAACCAAAATTCGAGATACTTCTTTCATAGCCAGAGGACTGTGAGTTCCTCCTTGATGATTGATGTATGCCACAGTTGTGACATTGTCTGTCTGAAAACAAATGAACGATTCTCTCTTCAGAAGAGGCCAAGACTGAAGAGCTCTGAAAATTGCACGGAGTTCCAAAATATTGATCGGTAATCTCACCTCCTGAGATTCCCAAACTCCTTGTGCCGTCAGAGATCCCCACACAGCTCCCCAACCTGTGAGACTTGCATCTGTTGAAATTACAGTCCAGGTCGGAAGCACAAAAGAAGCCCCCTGAATTAAACAATGGTGATCTGTCCACCACGTTAGAGAGTGTCGAACAATCGGTTTTAAAGATATTAATTGAGATATCTTTGTGTAATGCTTGCACCATTGATTCAGCATACAAAGCTGAAGAGGTCGCATGTGAAAACGAGCAAAGGGGATCGCGTCCGATGCAGCAGTCATAAGACCTAGAATTTCCATGCATAAGGCTACTGAAGGGAATGATTGTGACTGAAGGTTTCGACAAGCTGCCATCAGTTTTAGACGCCTCTTGTCTGTTAAAGACAGAGTCATGGACACTGAATCTATTTGGAAACCCAGAAAGGTTACCCTTGTCTGAGGAATCAATGAACTTTTTGGTAAATTGATCCTCCAACCATGATCTTGAAGAAACAACACAAGTCGATTCGTATGAAATTCTGCTAAATGTAAAGACTGAGCAAGTACCAAGATATCGTCCAAATAAGGAAATACCACAATACCCTGTTCTCTGATTACAGACAGAAGGGCACCGAGAACCTTTGTAAAAATTCTTGGAGCTGTAGCAAGGCCAAACGGCAGAGCCACAAACTGGTAATGCTTGTCCAGAAAAGAGAATCTCAGGAACCGATAATGATCCGGATGAATCGGAATATGCAGATATGCATCCTGTAAATCTATTGTGGACATATAATTCCCTTGCTGAACAAAAGGCAAAATAGTCCTTACAGTTACCATCTTGAACGTTGGTATCCTTACATAACGATTCAATATTTTTAGATCCAGAACTGGTCTGAAGGAATTCTCCTTCTTTGGTACAATGAAGAGATTTGAATAAAACCCCATCCCCTGTTCCTGAACTGGAACTGGCATAATTACTCCAGTTAACTCTAGATCTGAAACACAATTCAGAAATGCTTGAGCTTTTACTGGATTTACTGGGACACGGGAAAGAAAAAATCTCTTTGCAGGAGGTCTCATCTTGAAACCAATTCTGTACCCTTCTGAAACAATGTTCTGAATCCAAAGATTGTGAACAGAATTGATCCAAATTTCTTTGAAAAAACGTAACCTGCCCCCTACCAGCTGAGCTGGAATGAGGGCCGCACCTTCATGTGGACTTAGAAGCAGGCTTTGCCTTTCTGGCTGGCTTGGATTTATTCCAGATTGGAGATGGTTTCCAAACTGAAACTGCTCCTGAGGATGAAGGATCAGGTTTTTGAGCACAAACTTACTTCACCACCTCCATCGGAGGCAAAGTTTGTAAAACTGAATTGTGGGTGTGGTGAGGGGTGTATTTGTGGGCATTTTGAGGTTTGGGAAACTTTGCCCCTCCTGGTAGGAATGTATATCCCATACGTCCCTAGCTCATGGACTCTTGCTAATTACATGAAAGAAATACATATCATTATGATTCTCCAAAACCATATGGGCATTATTCCTCCCCAAATTGGGAATATGATAATCATAAGTCTAATAAGAACTCATACCACCAAAGCACAACTGATTACAGGCCACAATTATACAATAGAGAATATGACAATTCTCCAACTACTTCTGGACATAGAAGTTTTAATGAAAATAGAAACAGCCATCCATCTTATAATAATAGGGGCCAAGTCTATAATAAACCTCAGGGTTTTCAGTACGATCAGAAACAGACCTACAATCCACCACACCTGAGACAGGCCCCGATATGCTTAAAACAACTAGAAAGGACAGACGAAAGGGTACACCACTCAACACCACCATCAATAACAAAAAAAAAAAGATCTTACGCAAACGTGGCAGCAGAGGGAGAGCTAAGTCATCCAAAAAGGAGAAACTTAAACGAATGAAAGGGAACATTTATAATCTGTCACTAATGAGGAGATTTGTGTTCTAAATAGAGGTCTCTCGTTTTGCCCCTCAAACAATCATGACTTATTTGAGCTCTTTGTAGATCTCAACAAATTTGTACGCAAACTGTCCATTCAATGCTATTTCTGTGAGAAAAAGCTTAAAGGCTTGGACCAACAGCCTATTCTCACAAATGAGATGGCTGAACGTCCTCAGACTGACATCATATATTATGACCCAGATAATCTTTGTGAAGAATTGTTTGAAAATTATATTCATTCTGATTTAATTTCTAAATCTAACTTTAATCCATCCATTAAGGGTTCAAACATAGAACTTTTCCAAAACCTTGTCCTAGATGAATTTGAAAAAATACCTAGAGGGGATATAAAATACTTCAATTTAAATATATATGAAGCTAAAGCCTTGTCTAGATTGGCATCCAATAGAAATCTAGCCATCAGACAAGCAGACAAAGGGGGAGGAATAGTTCTGCAAAATATGGTTGACTACATAAAAGAAGCGGATAGGATACTCCTTGATACAGAATATTACAAAATACTCACATTTAATCCCACAAAAAAATACCTTGCCAACTTAATAAAATTAGCTAATACAGGTTGGTTAGAGGGTATCCTTACGAAGAAAGAGAGAGATTATTTGATCCCATATGCACCTAATCTAGCTTACTACTGCCATCTCCCCAAGATCCACAAGAGTATTGTGGATCCCCCGGGGAGACCGATTATTTCGGGCATTGGGAATTAGACATGCAATCTGTCTGAATATGTCGACCAGTTCCTGAAAAAATCAGTACTCATGTTACCTTCTTATCTTAAAGACACTCCTGATCTTATACATAAAATTTCAAATATTCGTAAAGCTGAGAGAGAATTGTTATGGCTGACGTGCGATGTCTCAGCGTTATATTCGAATATAGCCCACCATTTAGGAGTCAAGGCTAGTGAATATTATCTCAATAAAGACATTTACCTACCAGTGAAACAGAGAGAATTCTTGTTAGACTGTATTGATTTTGTCCTCAAGAATAATTATTTTGTATATCAAGAGAAGTTTTTTCTGCAAACGAAAGGTACGGCCATGGGGACCAGATTCGCCCCAAGTTTGCAAATCTATTCATGGGTTTATTTGAAGAACAGTATATCTACCCATCAAAATTTGGGGCGAGTCTGGTCTTCTATGGTCGTTTTACAGATGATCTGCTGTTCATCTGGGAGGGCAGTGCACTGGAGGCCCAATGTTTTGTAAATAGTCTTAATGACAATGATATGGGCATTAGTTTTACAGCTAAGATGGACACCAAGAGTATAGAATTTTTGGATTTAATATTAGAATGGGACAGAGATGGCAAAGTAACCACCAAAACCTTTTTCAAGTCAGTTGACGCCAATAGCTATCTGAACTATAGGAGCAATCATCATTTACCTTGGAAGAATAACATTCCCTACAACCAGTTTTGCAGGATACGCAGAAATTGTACTAGCCTAGACACATTTGACATTAATAACCTAGTGTTTTAGACATCTTAGCTTGTGGTTGTCTGTCGATAACCTGAACTAAATATTAACATTTATGGAACATTTATTACATCACACTGTCCCTACAATTGGCGACATAGTGTGAATCATTTTTAATATAAATATAGATAAAAAGAGCAGTCGGATATATATTATTAATTTTGATATAGGATATGATATTAACTTCTGAATCATAATTTGTGACATTTATGAATTAATATATATTATTCTAGACCCAACACATCAAATAATATAGACCATAACTGTAGGGATTACACATATTGTGTATTTTTGGTGGTAAGATAATAATGAATAATAATAATTGATCGCAATAACCATCAATTTCTATTTGTGTACAATAGGACATATTTTAAAAAAAAAAAAATTAAGTTTTTTTTTATTAGTGTATAATAGGACAAACCAGGGATGTCTATCCCGTGGGTTTGTTGACACATCATGATATCACATGATATGTATGGCAGCAATCAGTAGTTTAACAAATGGTATTTATTTGGAGCACAGCAAACAAAGCAGCGACGTTTCAGGAGTTACCTCCCTTTGTCAAGCATAAAAAATTGTGGTAACAAGCTTCTTAATATACCCACATCCACCAGGTGGCAGCAAAGAGTAATTTCCTCCTATACAGGATATACTTTAACTCATTCATTTCCTTGGAATATTACCAAAAGTTTTTACCACATCAATATATTACAAAGATACAAGTTAAAAGTTAAAAAAATATACATATGTTAAATTGTTTCAAATATACAATCAAGATTGATACAATATTTAACTATATATATACACACACATGTTGCAAGAATCAATCCTTATAAACCAAGGTTGATAATTATTGGAGATACAAATATTACTTTGCAAAAAAGAAAAGAAAAAGAACATCAGCACAGAAAACAAACCCAAGTTTATTCTATAGGAACACTGACAAGTCCCAATCTTTATTAAGCCCTATAGGTTGGAGGGTGTTCAATTCAAAAATCCAGAATCTCTCTCTTTGATGGAGCATCAACTCCCTATTACCCCCTCTCCTGGGAATAGGGACAAAATCAATCACTTGAAAACGTAATTGGTTAATGGCATGTCCTGCTGAATTAAAGTGGCAAGCAACAGGGGACTTTTCGTTCTCTATTCTAATAGAGCTCTTATGTTCCACTATTCTATCCCTAATGGGCCTGGTGGTCTTGCCCACATAGCTCCGCCCACAAGGACACTTAATTAAATAAATTACAAATTTTGAGTGACAGGTATAGAAGTTCTTAATTTGATATTTTTTGCCTGAACTGGGATGATAAAAGACAGATCCTTTAATCATATTGCCACAACATGAACATCCCAGGCATGGAAAACAACCCCTATTCCTGTCAGACAAAAATCTCTCACCATCCCCAATCTTGGAGCTACCAATATCAGCCCTAATCAATTTTTGTTGCAAATTATGACCTCTTTTAAAGGCAGACATTGGGTTCTCCATAAACTCAGAAATATTAGGATAGCATTTGGACAACAAAGGCCAATGCTTCCTAATACAGGTGGCCCTCGTTTTACAACGGTTCAATTTACACCGTTTCAGAATAACAACCTTTTTTTCCAGTCATGTGACTGCTATTGAAAAGCATTGAGAAGCAGTGCATTTATTAAAATAGCCAGTAGGTGGAGCTGTCCGCTTGTGTTGCAGCAAAGCAAAGCAAGCTGAAATTAATCAGTTTAACCAGACCTGAGCTATCGAGCAGATTTCAAAGGAACAAAATCTTCCTGTCTATAAATCAGTCCAGATTGGAATGCATAGAATGAACTGTTTGCATAAAAATGCAAGTGAAGTCTGTGTTGTGTGATTATTTTATTAGGTTTATAATGCTATTTAGCAAATGTTTTTGTTCATTTCACTTAGTTTAATTATATATTCTGTGTTGTGTGGTTATTTTATTAGGTTTATAATGCTGTTTAGCATTTAAAGTCTTCATTTCAAAGCTTTAAAAATAATGTATTAGGTGTTACTTATGACAATTTTGAGAGGGGCCTGGAACCTAACTCCCTCACTTCCCATTGACTTACATTATAAACTGGGTTTCAATTTACAACGGTTTTGATTTACAACCATTACTTCTGGAACCTAACCCCGGCGTAAACTGAGGACTACCTGTAATATTATTAATCCTATAGCTCTGACAGTTGTATTCTGACACAAAAACCATTCTTTTAAACTCACCCCTTCTTTCTTCCTTACTTTTAGGGGGTACATGTTTTTTTTGTTCAGTAGACAACAATGAAGCCCAACAATGTTTTGAGGTAACCCCACTCCAAGAAGCGATTCATCATTTCCCCCAACCTCAAATCAAACAGCTTTTGGTCAGTAACAATCCTACGGACCCTTAGTAGTTGGCTCCTAGGTAGAGCTTTTAACAAGGATAGAGGGTGAGCACTATCAAAGTGCAAAATACTGTTCCGGTCAGTAGGTTTTCAAAATAAATCAATAGTTAAAGATCCTCCTGTATTAACAACTCTAGTATCCAAAAATACAATTTCTTCTTCACTCAAAGACAACTTAAATTTTAAATGTACTGTTGAACTATTCAAATCATTAATAAAGGCCCTAAGGGTTCCAGCGTCGCCCAACCAAATACCAAAGATGTCATCGATATAGCGCCACCAACAGGCGCCATACCGAATGAAATCCCTGTTGGAATATACAAATCTTTCTTCAAAAGCATCCATCAGCAAATTAGCATAATTGGGGGCGACGCTGGAACCCATGGCTGTCCCCTGAATCTGTAAATAATAATCATCCCCAAACAGAAAATAATTATATAAAACAAATTCCAATAATTTAAGAAAAAATTCAATCTGATTATCAGTAAAGTCACCATAGGCACACAACATAGATTCAACAGCCCCCATACCACTCACATGCGTGATAGAGGTATAAAGGCTTTCTACATCCAAACTATAGATGATAAACTTACTGGTCTCTAAATTCAGAGCTTCTAATTTGAGTAAGAAATCACTTGTGTCTAATAAAAAGGAGCTAGTCTTCTCTACATAAGGTCTCAAGATTTTATCTAAATATATAGAAATATTGGATGTAATGGCTCCAATAGAGGACACAATTGGACGTCCAGGAGGTGTTTCAAGATTTTTATGTACCTTAGGTAACGTATAAAGTACAGGTGTACGTGGATATGGTACATCAAAAAATTTAACTAAATCCTTATCAATAATTCCATTTCTTTGGGCAATTGTCAAAGTGTTCCTAAGCTCATTTTGTATTTGAAAAACAGGGCTATTTACAAGTTTTCTGTACACATGTTCATCACTTAATTGACCTTTAATTTCTCCAATATAAAAATCTTTATCAATGATTACAGTTGCACCGCCTTTATCTGCTCTTTTCATTATTATTATTCATAATTATTTTCTGTTTGGGGATGATTATTATTTACAGATTCAGGGGACAGCCATGGGTTCCAGCGTCGCCCCCAATTATGCTAATTTGCTGATGGATGCTTTTGAAGAAAGATTTGTATATTCCAACAGGGATTTCATTCGGTATGGCGCCTGTTGGTGGCGCTATATCGATGACATCTTTGGTATTTGGTTGGGCGACGCTGGAATCCTTAGGGCCTTTATTAATGATTTGAATAGTTCAACAGTACATTTAAAATTTAAGTTGTCTTTGAGTGAAGAAGAAATTGTATTTTTGGATACTAGAGTTGTTAATACAGGAGGATCTTTAACTATTGATTTATTTCAAAAACCTACTGACCGGAACAGTATTTTGCACTTTGATAGTGCTCACCCTCTATCCTTGTTAAAAGCTCTACCTAGGAGCCAACTACTAAGGGTCCGTAGGATTGTTACTGACCAAAAGCTGTTTGATTTGAGGTTGGGGGAAATGATGAATCGCTTCTTGGAGCGGGGTTACCCCAAAACATTGTTGGAGAAAGAGGCTCAATCTGTCTCTCTTATTCCTAGGGCTTCATTGTTGTCTACTGAACAAAAAAACATGTACCCCCTAAAAGTAAGGAAGAAAGAAGGGGTGAGTTTAAAAGAAAGGTTTTTGTGTCAGAATACAACTGTCAGAGCTATAGGATTAATAATATTATTAGGAAGCATTGGCCTTTGTTGTCCAAATGCTATCCTAATATTTCTGAGTTTATGGAGAACCCAATGCCTGCCTTTAAAAGAGGTCATAATTTGCAACAAAAATTGATTAGGGCTGATATTGGTAGCTCCAAGATTGGGGATGGTCAGAGATTTTTGACTGACAGGAATAGGGGTTGTTTTCCATGCCTGGGATGTTCATGTTGTTGCAATATGATTAAAGGATCTGTCTTTTATCATCCCAGTTCAGGCAAAAAATATCAAATTAAGAACTTCTATACCTGTCACTCAAAATTTGTAATTTATTTAATTAAGTGTCCTTGTGGGCGGAGCTATGTGGGCAAGACCACCAGGCCCATTAGGGATAGAATAGTGGAACATAAGAGCTCTATTAGAATAAAGAACGAAAAGTCCCCTGTTGCTTGCCACTTTAATTCAGCAGGACATGCCATTAACCAATTACGTTTTCAAGTGATTGATTTTGTCCCTATTCCCAGGAGAGGGGGTAATAGGGAGTTGATGCTCCATCAAAGAGAGAGATTCTGGATTTTTTAATTGAACACCCTCCAACCTATAGGGCTTAATAAAGATTGGGACTTGTCAGTGTTCCTATAGAATAAACTTGGGTTTGTTTTCTGTGCTGATGTTCTTTTTCTTTTCTTTTTTGCAAAGTAATATTTGTATCTCCAATAATTATCAACCTTGGTTTATAAGGATTGATTCTTGCAACATGTGTGTGTATATATATAGTTAAATATTGTATCAATCTTGATTGTATATTTGAAACAATTTAACATATGTATATTTTTTTAACTTTTAACTTGTATCTTTGTAATATATTGATGTGGTAAAAACTTTTGGTAATATCCCAAGGAAATGAATGAGTTAAAGTATATCCTGTATAGGAGGAAATTACTCTTTGCTGCCACCTGGTGGATGTGGGTATATTAAGAAGCTTGTTACCACAATTTTTTATGCTTGACAAAGGGAGGTAACTCCCGAAACGTCGCTGCTTTGTTTGCTGTGCTCCAAATAAAGACCATTTGTTAAACTACTGATTGCTGCCATATTTCTTGGATTTTTACTACATTTGAGTAGGGTCTGGTGGTACCCCTACATGGCGTGCAAGTGGTTCAGGTGCTGACTGATACTATCTGGACATCACATGATATGTATACCAGCTGGCAGTGAGCGACTTTTAATATCAATTAGGGTGAGATCCGCATTGCACCTTATATACTGATATGCAGTTCAGCTGTAGGCATTATATACTCTGTGAATCCATATATCCATCATTTTACGATCCATTTACAATCAGATAATTTCACATCCACATTTGACCATATATACGGCAACGGGGGGATTGTAAGTGTTGTTATATTTTGATGTCATTTTATTATATTATATTAGTAAACAGATCATTGGGTTACTTTGTACTTTATCAGTAATTTTTAAAATGTTTTAACTGATATATATATATTGTGAATATTTTTCATGAATACTACCACAAAGCAACATTTTATTTATATATATATATATATATATATATATATATATATATGTACATCGTTTTTTTGTGGCAGCTATACACCGTAGTATATCATTCACTTATATGATGGATTTTTCTTGTGAGATTGGTACCACATACCGCTATGTATTTAATTCATGTGTGGATTTGCAACCGGATTTTGGCCCTTTACTAAATTTCCCACAGGGTTAACAATACTGATGAATTATGGTTTAGCCACGGGATATAATAGCTTCCACCCATTGGAGGCACGGCATTGACCGCAATTATAGAGACCCGACAGCTTCACTCACACACCCACCCTTAGATTGGCCAATGGTAACTCCAGAGTCCGGACACACCTCCACACATGCGCTGTGGGCACCAGTAGACGCCGAAAGTCGGCGATAAAAGTTTGTGGTTTTTCAAATGTCATTATGCACCTGATGAAATGGTCATCTAAGACCAAGAAACGTTGTGTTGTTAAATAAAGTCATTTTAACTTTTATAAGACAATGGGGGGTAGTTATCAAGCCGTCAACCTCAAATACGCTGGAATTCCGCAGCGTATTTGTGGCGAGGCTGTTTCGCCTTAGTTATCAAAGGCTAGAGACCGGCAAAAGTAGAATTTAGTGACGTAAGCTTCGATCTGCCGGACTCAGTCCGACACAGATCGATTCTTACGTCATTCCAGATGTTCCGCACAGAAGTGCGTCACAATCTGACTACTTTTGCTAGTTATCAAAAAACTAGCAGGTACGCTCGGCACTTTTCCGGCCCAGCGTACCTGGTTTTCAATCCGCCGCCCTGGAGGCGGCCGATCCCACAGGAATCAATGGGAGTCTGACCATAGCGAAAGTTCATGTTTGCTGCTGCCAGACATCCCATTGATTCCTATGGGAGCTGTCTACACCTAACACCCTAACATGTACCCCGAGTCTAAACACCCCTAATCTGTCCCCCTACACCGCCGCAACTAAATAAATGTATTACCCCCTAAACCGCCACTCCCGGAGCCCACCGCCACTATAATAAACACGTTAACCCCTAAACCGCCGCTCCCTGACCCCGCCGCAACTATAATATATGTATTAACCCCTAAACCGCCGCTCCCAGACCCCGCCGCCACCTACATGATACCTATTAACCCCTATCCTGCCCCCCCTATACCGCTGCCCTCTATAATAAAGTTATTAACCCCTATCCTGTCGATCCTGGACCTCGCCGCAACTAAATAAATAGTTTAACCCCTAAACCGCCGCTTCCAGACCCCGCCGCAACCTATATTAAACTTATTAACCCCTAATCTGCCCCCCCTACACCTATAATACATTTATTAACCCCTATCCTGCCCCCCTACACTGCCGCCACTGTAATAAAATTATTAACCCCTAAACCTAAGTCTAACACTAACCCTAACACACCCCAACTTAAATATTAATTAAATAAATCTAAATAATATTTCTATTATTAACTAAATTAATCCTATTTAAAACTAAATATGTACCTTTAAAATAAACGCTAATATAGCTACAATATAAATAATAATTATATTGTAGCTATCTTAGGATTTATATTTATTTTACAGGCAAATTTCAATTTATTTTAACTAGGTACAACAGCTATTAAATAGTTATTAACTATTTAATAGCTTACCTAGCTAAAATAAACAGAAATTTACCTGTAAAATAAATCCTAACCTAAGTTACAATTACACCTATCACTACACTATCATTAAATAAATGAATCCTCTTTAAAACTAAATACTTACCTGTAAAATAAACCCTAAGATAGCTACAATGTAATTAATAATTACATTGTAGCTATTTTAGGATTTATATTTATTTTACAGGTAACTTTGTATTTATTTTAGCTAGTTAGAATAGTTATTAAATAGTTATTAACTATTTAATATCTACCTAGCTAAAAGAAATACAAAATTACCTGTAAAATAAATCCTAACCCAAGTTACAATTAAACCTAACACTACACTATCATTAAATAAATTAAATACAAATAACTACAATTAAATACAATTACATAAACTAACTAAAGTACAAAAAATAAAAAAAGCTAAGTTACAAAAAATAAAAAAAATAAGTTACAAACATTTAAAAAATATTACAACAATTTTAAGCTAATTACACCTAATCTAAGCCCCCTAATAAAATAACAAAGCCCCCCAAAATAAAAAAATTCCCTACCCTATTCTAAATTAAAAAAGTTCAAAGCTCTTTTCCCTTACCAGCCCTTAAAAGGGCCTTTTGCGGGGCATGCCCCAAAGAATTCAGCTCTTTTGCCTGTAAAAGAAAAATACAACCCCCCCAACATTAAAACCCACCACCCACATACCCCTAATCTAACCCAAACCCCCCTTAAATAAACCTAACACTACCCCCCTGAAGATCATCCTACCTTGAGTTGTCTTCAGCCAGCCGACCCACCGATGGAACCGAAGAGGAGATCCAGAGTGGCAGAAGTGATCCTCCAAGGGGCGCTGAAGAAGTCTTCCATCCGATGAAGTCATCATCCAGGCGGCGCTGAAGAAGTCTTCCATCCGGGCGATGTCATCTTCCAAGCGGCGCTGAAGAAGTCTTCCATCCGGGCGATGTCATCTTCCAAGCTGGGTCTTCAATCTTCTTTCTTCAGGATCCATCTTCATCCCGCCGACGCGGAACATCCTTCTTCCCCGACGGACTAACGACGAATGAAGGCTCCTTTAAGGGACGTCATCCAAGATGGCGTCCCTTCAATTCCGATTGGCTGATAGGATTCTATCAGCCAATCGGAATTAAGGTAGGAAAATTCTGATTGGCTGATGGAATCAGCCAATCAGATTCAAGTTCAATCCGATTGGCTGATCCAATCAGCCAATCAGATTGAGTTTGCATTCTATTGGCTGTTCCGATCAGCCAATAGAATGCGAGCTCAATCTGATTGGCTGATTCATTCAGCCAATCAGATTTTTCCTACCTTAATTCCGATTGGCTGATAGAATCCTATCAGCCAATCGGAATTGAAGGGACGCCATCTTGGATGACGTCCCTTAAAGGAGCCTTCATTCGTCATTAAGCCCGTCGGGGAAGAAGGATGTTCCGCGTCGGCGGGATGAAGATGGATCCTGAAGAAAGAAGATTGAAGACCCCGCTTGGAAGATGACATCGCCCGGATGGAAGACTTCTTCAGCGCCGCTTGGAAGATGATATTGCCCGGATGGAAGACTTCTTCAGCGCCGCCTGGATGATGACTTCATCGGATGGAAGACTTCTTCAGCGCCCCTTGGAGGATCACTTCTGCTGCTCCAGATCTCCTCCTCGGTTCCATCGGTGGGTCGGCTGGCTGAAGACAACTCAAGGTAGGATGATCTTCAGGGGGTAGTGTTAGGTTTATTTAAGGGGGGTTTGGGTTAGATTAGGGGTATGTGGGTGGTGGGTTTTAATGTTGGGGGGGTTGTATTTTTCTTTTACAGGCAAAAGAGCAGTTTTCTTTGGGGCATGCCCCGCAAAAGGCTCTTTCTTTCATGTAATTAGCAAGAGTCCATGAGCTAGTGACGTATGGGATATACATTCCTACCAGGAGGGGCAAAGTTTCCCAAACCTCAAAATGCCTATAAATACACCCCTCACCACACCCACAATTCAGTTTTACAAACTTTGCCTCCTATGGAGGTGGTGAAGTAAGTTTGTGCTAGATTCTACGTTGATATGCGCTCCGCAGCAAGTTGGAGCCCGGTTTTCCTCTCAGCGTGCAGTGAATGTCAGAGGGATGTGAGGAGAGTATTGCCTATTTGAATGCAGTGATCTCCTTCTACGGGGTCTATTTCATAGGTTCTCTGTTATCGGTCGTAGAGATTCATCTCTTACCTCCCTTTTCAGATCGACGATATACTCTTATTTATATACCATTACCTCTGCTGATTCTCGTTTCAGTACTGGTTTGGCTTTCTACAAACATGTAGATGAGTGTCCTGGGGTAAGTAAATCTTATTTTCTGTGACACTCTAAGCTATGGTTGGGCACTTTGTTTATAAAGTTCTAAATATATGTATTCAAACATTTATTTGCCTTGACTCAGAATGTTCAACATTCCTTATTTTCAGACAGTCAGTTTCATATTTGGGATAATGCATTTGAATCAAACATTTTTTCTTACCTTAAAAATTTGACTCTTTTTTCCCTGTGGGCTGCTAGGCTCGCGGGGGCTGAAAATGCTTCATTTTATTGCGTCATTCTTGGCGCGGACTTTTTTGGCGCAAAAAAAAAATCTTTTCCGTTTCCGGCGTCATACGTGTCGCCGGAAGTTGCGTCATTTTTTGACGTTCTTTTGCGCCAAAAATGTCGGCGTTCCGGATGTGGCGTCATTTTTGGCGCCAAAAGCATTTAGGCGCCAAATAATGTGGGCGTCTTATTTGGCGCTAGAAAATATGGGCGTCGCTTTTGTCTCCACATTATTTAAGTCTCTTTTTTCATTGCTTCTGGTTGCTAGAAGCTTGTTCTATGGCATTTTTTCCCATTCCTGAAACTGTCATTTAAGGAATTTGATCAATTTTGCTTTATATGTTGTTTTTTCTCTTACATATTGCAAGATGTCTCACGTTGCATCTGAGTCAGAAGATACTTCAGGAAAATCGCTGTCTAGTGCTGGAACTACCAAAGCTAAGTGTATCTGCTGTAAACTTTTGGTAGCTATTCCTCTGGCTGTTGTTTGTATTAATTGTCATGACAAACTTGTTAATGCAGATAATATTTCCTTTAGTAATGTACCATTGCTTGTTGCAGTTCCTTCAACATCTAAGGTGCAGAATGTTCCTGATAACATAAGAGATTTTGTTTCTGAATCCATCAAGAAGGCTATGTCTGTTATTTCTCCTTCTAGAAAACATAAAAAATCTTTTAAAACTTCTCTCCCTACAGATGAATTTTTAAATGAACATCATCATTCTGATTCTGATGACTCTTCTGGTTCAGAGGATTCTGTCTCAGAGATTGATGCTGATAAATCTTCATATTTATTTAAAATGGAATTTATTCGTTCTTTACTTAAAGAAGTACTAATTGCTTTAGAAATCGAGGATTCTGGTCCTCTTGATACTAATTCTAAACGTTTAGATAAGGTATTTAAATCTCCTGTGGTTATTCCAGAAGTTTTTCCTGTTCCTAATGCTATTTCTGAAGTAATTTCTAAAGAATGGGATAAATTGGGTAATTCATTTACTCCTTCTAAACGTTTTAAGCAATTATATCCTGTGCCGTCTGACAGATTAGAATTTTGGGACAAAATCCCTAGAGTTGATGGGGCTATTTCTACCCTTGCTAAACGTACTACTATTCCTACGTCAGATGGTACTTCGTTTAAGGATCCTTTAGATAGGGAAATTGAATACTTTCTAAGAAAAGCTTATCTGTGTTCAGGTAATCTTCTTAGACCTGCTATATCATTGGCTGATGTTGCTGCAGCTTCAACTTTTTGGTTGGAAACTTTAGCGCAACAAGTAACGGATCATGATTCTAATAATATTATTCTTCTTCTTCAGCATGCTAATAATTTTATCTGTGATGCCATTTTTGATATTATCAGAGTTGATGTCAGGTTTATGTCTCTAGCTATTTTAGCTAGAAGAGCTTTATGGCTTAAGACTTGGAATGCTGATATGGCTTCTAAATCAACTCTACTTTCCATTTCTTTCCAGGGTAACAAATTATTTGGTTCTCAGTTGGATTCTATTATCTCAACTGTTACTGGTGGGAAAGGAACTTTTTTACCACAGGATAAAAAATCTAAGGGTAAAAACAGGGCTAATAATCGTTTTCGTTCCTTTCGTTTCAACAAAGAACAAAAGCCTGATCCTTCATCCTCAGGAGCAGTTTCAGTTTGGAAACCATCTCCAGTCTGGAATAAATCCAAGCCTTCTAGAAAGGCAAAGCCTGCTTCTAAGTCCACATGAAGGTGCGGCCCTCATTACAGCTCAGCTGGTAGGGGGCAGGTTACGTTTTTTCAAAGAAATTTGGATCAATTCTGTTCACAATCTTTGGATGCATTGTTTCAGAAGGGTACAGAATTGGTTTCAAGATGAGACCTCCTGCAAAGAGATTTTTTCTTTCCCGTGTCCCAGTAAATCCAGTGAAAGCTCAAGCATTTCTGAATTGTGTTTCAGATCTAGAGTTGGCTGGAGTAATTATGCCAGTTCCAGTTCAGGAACAGGGGATGGGGTTTTATTCAAATCTCTTCATTGTACCAAAGAAGGAGAATTCCTTCAGACCAGTTCTGGATCTAAAAATATTGAATCGTTATGTAAGGATACCAACGTTCAAAATGGTAACTGTAAGGACTATCTTGCCTTTTGTTCAGCAAGGGCATTATATGTCCACAATAGATTTACAGGATGCATATCTGCATATTCCGATTCATCCAGATCATTATCAGTTCCTGAGATTCTCTTTTCTGGACAAGCATTACCAGTTTGTGGCTCTGCCGTTTGGCCTAGCTACAGCTCCAAGAATTTTTACAAAGGTTCTCGGTGCCCTTCTGTCTGTAATCAGAGAACAGGGTATTGTGGTATTTCCTTATTTGGACGATATCTTGGTACTTGCTCAGTCTTTACATTTAGCAGAATTTCATACGAATCGACTTGTGTTGTTTCTTCAAGATCATGGTTGGAGGATCAATTTACTAAAAAGTTAATTGATTCCTCAGACAAGGGTAACCTTTCTGGGTTTCCAGATAGATTCAGTGTCCATGACTCTGTCTTTAACAGACAAGAGACGTCTAAAATTGATTTCAGCTTGTCGAAACCTTCAGACACAATCATTCCCTTCGGTAGCCTTATGCATGGAAATTCTAGGTCTTATGACTGCTGCATCGGACGCGATCCCCTTTGCTCGTTTTCACATGCGACCTCTTCAGCTCTGTATGCTGAATCAATGGTGCAAGGATTACACAAAGATATCTCAATTAATATCTTTAAAACCGATTGTACGACACTCTCTAACGTGGTGGACAGATCACCATCGTTTAATTCAGGGGGCTTCTTTTGTGCTTCCGACCTGGACTGTAATTTCAACAGATGCAAGTCTCACAGGTTGGGGAGCAGTGTGGGGATCTCTGATAGCACAAGGAGTTTGGGAATCTCAGGAGGTGAGATTACCGATCAATATTTTGGAACTCCGTGCAATTTTCAGAGCTCTTCAGTTTTGGCCTCTTCTGAAGAGAGAATCGTTCATTTGTTTTCAGACAGACAATGTCACAACTGTGGCATACATCAATCATCAAGGAGGGACTCACAGTCCTCTGGCTATGAAAGAAGTATCTCGAATTCTGGTTTGGGCGGAATCCAGCTCCTGTCTAATCTCTGCGGTTCATATTCCAGGTATAGACAATTGGGAAGCGGATTATCTCAGTCGCCAAACGTTGCATCCGGGCGAATGGTCTCTTCACCCAGAGGTATTTCTTCAGATTGTTCAAATGTGGGAACTTCCAGAAATAGATCTGATGGCGTCTCATCTAAACAAGAAACTTCCCAGGTATCTGTCCAGATCCCGGGATCCTCAGGCGGAGGCAGTGGATGCATTATCACTTCCTTGGAAGTATCATCCTGCCTATATCTTTCCGCCTCTAGTTCTTCTTCCAAGAGTAATCTCCAAGATTCTGAAGGAATGCTCGTTTGTTCTGCTGGTAGCTTCGGCATGGCCTCACAGGTTTTGGTATGCGGATCTTGTCCGGATGGCCTCTTGCCAACCGTGGACTCTTCCGTTAAGACCAGACCTTCTGTCGCAAGGTCCTTTTTTCCATCAGGATCTGAAATCCTTAAATTTAAAGGTATGGAGATTGAACGCTTGATTCTTGGTCAAAGAGGTTTCTCTGACTCTGTGATTAATACTATGTTACAGGCGCGTAAATCTGTATCTAGAGAGATAGATTATAGAGTCTGGAAGACCTATATTTCTTGGTGTCTTTCTCATCATTTTTCTTGGCATTCTTTTAGAATACCGAGAATTTTACAGTTTCTTCAGGATGGTTTAGATAAGGGTTTGTTCGCAAGTTCCTTGAAAGGTCAAATCTCTGCTCTTTCTGTTCTTTTTCACAGAAAGATTGCTATTCTTCCTGATATTCATTGTTTTGTACAAGCTTTGGTTCGTATAAAACCTGTCATTAAGTCAATTTCTCCTCCTTGGAGTTTGAATTTGGTTCTGGGGGCTCTTCAAGCTCCTCCGTTTGAACCTATGCATTCATTGGACATTAAATTACTTTCTTGGAAAGTTTTGTTCCTTTTGGCAATCTCTTCTGCCAGAAGAGTTTCTGAATTATCTGCTCTTTCTTGTGCGTCTCCTTTTCTGATTTTTCATCAGGATAAGGCGGTGTTGCGAACTTCTTTTGAATTTTTACCTAAAGTTGTGAATTCCAACAACATTAGTAGAGAAATTGTGGTTCCTTCATTATGTCCTAATCCTAAGAATTCTAAGGAGAAATCGTTGCATTCTTTGGATGTTGTTAGAGCTTTGAAATATTATGTTGAAGCTACTAAGTCTTTCCGAAAGACTTCTAGTTTATTTGTTATCTTTTCCGGTTCTAGAAAAGGCCAGAAAGCTTCTGCCATTTCTTTGGCATCTTGGTTGAAATCTTTAATTCATCTTGCCTATGTTGAGTCGGGTAAAACTCCGCCTCAGAGGATCACAGCTCATTCTACTAGGTCAGTTTCTACTTCCTGGGCGTTTAGGAATGAAGCTTCGATTGATCAGATTTGCAAAGCAGCAACTTGGTCATCTTTGCATACTTTTACTAAATTCTACCATTTTGATGTATTTTCTTCTTCTGAAGCAGTTTTTGGTAGAAAAGTACTTCAGGCAGCGGTTTCAGTTTGAATCTTCTGCTTATGTTTTTCATTAAACTTTATTTTGGGTGTGGATTATTTTCAGCAGGAATTGGCTGTCTTTATTTTATCCCTCCCTCTCTAGTGACTCTTGTGTGGAAAGATCCACATCTTGGGTAGTCATTATCCCATACGTCACTAGCTCATGGACTCTTGCTAATTACATGAAAGAAAACATAATTTATGTAAGAACTTACCTGATAAATTAATTTCTTTCATATTAGCAAGAGTCCATGAGGCCCGCCCTTTTTTTGTGGTGGTTATGATTTTGTATAAAGCACAATTATTCCAATTCCTTATTTTATATGCTTTCGCACTTTTTTATCACCCCACTTCTTGGCTATTCGTTAAACTGAATTGTGGGTGTGGTGAGGGGTGTATTTGTGGGCATTTTGAGGTTTGGGAAACTTTGCCCCTCCTGGTAGGAATGTATATCCCATACGTCACTAGCTCATGGACTCTTGCTAATATGAAAGAAATGAATTTATCAGGTAAGTTCTTACATAAATTATGTTTTTTAGGGCTGGTAAGGTAAAAGAGCTTTGAACTTTTTTAATTTAGAATAGGGTAGGGCATTTTTTTATTTTGGGGGGCTTTGTTATTTTATTAGGAGGCTTAGATTAGGTGTAATTAGCTTATAATTGTTGTAATATTTTTTAAATGTTTGTAACTTATTTTTTTTATTTTTTTGTAACTTAGCTTTTTTTATTTTTTGTACTTTAGTTAGTTTATGTAATTGTATTTAATTGTATTTAATTTATTTCATTTATTTAATGATAGTGTAGTGTTAGGTTTAATTGTAACTTAGGTTAGGATTTATTTTACAGGTAATTTTGTATTTCTTTTAGCTAGGTAGTTATTAAATAGTTAACATTAACGTTACATAAACTAACTAAAGTACAGAAAATAAAAAAAATTCTATTGGCTGATCGGAACAGCCAATAGAATGCGATCTCAATCATTAATTAAAACCGCCACTCCCGGAGCCCACCGCCACTATAATAAACACATTAACCCCTAAACCGCCGCTCCCTGACCCCGCCGCAACTATAATATATGTATTAACCCCTAAAAAATTCTATTGGCTGATCGGAACAGCCAATAGAATGCGATCTCAATCATTAATAACTATTCTAACTAGCTAAAATAAATACAAAGTTACCTGTAAAATAAATATAAATCCTAAAATAGCTACAATGTAATTATTAATTACATTGTAGCTATCTTAGGGTTTATTTTACAGGTAAGTATTTAGTTTTAAATAGGAATAATTTATTTAAGTATAGTGTGTTAGGTGTAATTGTAACTTAGGTTAGTTTTTATTTTACAGGTAAATTTCTGTTTATTTTAGCTAGGTAGCTATTAAATAGTTAATAACTATTTAATAGCTATTGTACCTAGTTAAAATAAATTGAAAGTTACCTGTAAAATAAAAATAAATCCTAGGATAGCTACAATATAATTATTATTTATATTGTAGCTATATTAGGGTTTATTTTAAAGGTAAGTATTTAGTTTTAAATAGGATTAACTTAGTTAATAAGAGAAATATTATTTAGATTTATTTAATTAATATTTAAGTTAGGGGGGTGCTAGGGTTAGTGTTAGACTTAGGTTTAGGGGTTAATAAATGTATTACAGTGGTGGCGGTGTAGTGGGGGGCAGGATAGGGGTTAATAAATGTATTATAGGTGGCGACGGTGTAGGGGGGCAGATTAGGGGTTAATAAGTTTAATATAGGTTGCGGCGGGGTCCGGGAGCGGCGGTTTAGGGGTTAAACTATTTATTTAGTTGCTGCGAGGTGCGGTATCAGCAGGATAGGGGTTAATAACTTTATTATAGAGGGCGACGGTATGGGGGGGCAGGATAGGGGTTACTAGGTATAATGTAGATGGCGGCGGTGTCCGGGAGCGGCGGTTTAGGGGTTAATACATTTATAAGAGTTGCGGCGGGGTCTAGGAGCGGCGGTTTAGGGGTTACTAACTTTATTTAGTTGCGGGAGGCTCCGGGGGCGCCGGTATAGGGGGTAGAACAGTGTAGTTAGTGTGGGTGCTTAGTGACAGGCTAGCAATAAAACTGTAAAAAAGCCGAAGAGCAGCGAGATCGGATGAGTGATAACTATCACAGTCCGCTGCTCATCGCCCCGTACTTAGTGCGCAGCTTTTTGACAGCTTTATTGATAACTTAGACGAACGTATTCAGGTCCGTGGCGGCGATGGTAGGCGAGCTTAGGCGGGCGTATTGAACCGGCGAAGGCAGGTAAAGTAGACGCGTTGATAACTACCCCTCTTTGTTTCCACGAACTTAATTTTAACAATACCAAGATTGTATACATATTCTTAGTACGCTTTGAAAACTTTTGATACACAGTGTGCTATAAGCACCCGTATAACTGTGTAATCCAGCCTACCGGGTTAGGCCACCTCTAACACAGGATAAGAGGCTGCAAAAGTTAAGACCAGACCTGCGACCTGTGGTCCTGTTGGGAGAGAAACACAGCCGGTATCCAAACTGATATCCAAAAGAGGGGATCGACCTCTGCGAGAGTGTGAGTCAGCTGGACGACTTTAAAGGTTACAGAAGGCGTTTGTGACACTTCTCAAGTGTCGGGGAGCTTGTAAGTACCAGCTATACTTGCACATTTTGGGCTTGTTTGTTCCACTGATCGTGCACTATGGTGGCGCCTTCTTTTTTATTCTACATTTCTGCACGTATGGGATATACAATCCTAATAGGTGGGGAAAAGTTTCCCAAAACTCAAAATGCCTATAAATACACCCCCCACCACACCCATAATTGATTTTTTAAGAATAGCCAAGAAGTGGGGTGAAAAGAAAGGAGCGAAAGCATCAACAAGGAATTGGAATAATTGTGCTTTATACAAAAAAATCATAACCACCATAAAAAGGGTGGGTCTCATTGACTCTTGCCAATATGAAAGAAATTAATTTATCAGGTAAATTCTTGCATAAATTTTGTTTTCTTTCATGTAATTGGCAAGAGTCCATGAGCTAGTGACGTATGAGAAAGCAAATACTCAAGATGTGGAACTCCACGCAAGAGTCACTAGAGAGGGAGGGATAAAAATAAAGACAGCCAATTCCGCTGAAAAATTAATCCACAACCCAAATCAAAAGTTTTAATCTTTGTAATGAAAAAACCTGAAATTATAAGCAGAAGAATCAAACTGAACCAGCTGCCCGAAGTACTTTTCTACCAAAAACTGCTTCTGAAGAAAACATCAAAAAGGAAATTTATGCTTACCTGATAAATTGATTTGTTCTACGATACGACGAGTCCACGGATTTCATCCTTACTTGTGGGATATTAACCTCCTGCTAACAGGAAGTGGCAAAGAGCACCACAGCAGAGCTGTATATATAGCTCCTCCCTTCCCTCCACCCCCAGTCATTCGACCAAAGGTTTAGGAAGAGAAAGGAAAAGCTAAAGGTGCAGAGGTGACTGAACTTGAAAAAAATAAAATATAATCTGTCTGAAAAATGACAGGGAGGGCCGTGGACTCGTATAGTAGAAGAAATCAATTTATCAGGTAAGCATAAATTTCCTTTTCTACAAGATACAAGTCCACGGATTTCATCCTTACTTGTGGGATACAATACCAAAGCTACAGGACACTGATGAAACGGGAGGGACAAGACAGAGACCTAAACGGAAAGCACCACTGCTTGAAGAACCTCCCAAAAACAGCCTCAGAAGAAGTAAAAGTATCAAATTTGTAAAATTTGGAAAAAGTATGAAGAGACGACCAAGTTGCAGCCTTGCAAATCTGTTCAACAGAAGCACAGTTTTTAAAGGCCCATGTGGAAGCCACAGCCCTAGTAGAATGAGCCGTAATTCTTTCATGAGGCTGCTGTCCAGCAGTCTCATATGCCACGCGGATGATACTCTTCAGCCAAAAAGAAAGAGGTAGCCGTAGCTTTCTGACCCCTACGCTTTCCAGAATAAACAATGAATAATGAAGATGATTGACTGAAATCCTTAGTCGCCTGTAAGTAAAAGTTCAAGGCACGGACCACGTCCAGTTTATGTAACAGATGCTCCTTCTTAGAAGAAGGATTAGGACACAAGGAAGGAACAACAATTTCCTGATTAATATTCTTATTTGAAACAACGTTAGGAAGAAATCCAGGTTTGGTACAGAAAACCACCTTATCAGAATGAAATATAAGATAAGGCGAATCACATTGTAACGCTGAAAGCTCAGAAACTCTACGAGCAGAAGAAATAGCAACCAAAAACAAAACTTTCCAAGATAACAATTCAATATCTATGGAATGCATGGGTTCAAACGGAACCCCTTGAAGAACTCTAAGAACTAAATTCAAACTCCAGGGTGGAGCAATTGGTCTAAATACAGGCTTAATTCTGGTTAGAGCCTGACAAAAAGACTGAACATCTGCCAAACGTTTGTGAAGCAAAATTGACAAAGCAGAAATCTGTCCCTTTAAGGAACTCGCTGATAACCCTTTCTCCAATCCTTCTTGGAGAAAAGATAGAATCCTGGGAATCCTAACTTTACTCCATGAGTAGCTTTTGGATTCACACCAATAAAAATATTTACGCCATATCTTATGATAGATTTTTCTAGTGACAGATTTACGTGCCTGTATCAAAGTATCGATGACCGAATCTGAGAATCCCCGCTTATACAAAATCAAGCGTTCAATCTCCAAGCAGTCAGCTGCAGAGAATTTAGATTTGGATGTTGGAAAGGCCCTTGAATGAGGTCCTGTCTCAAAGGAAGTTTCCACGGAGGCAGAGAGGATATGTCCACTAGATCCGCATACCAAGTTCTGCGAGGCCACGCAGGCGTGATCAGGATTACCGAAGTTCTCTCCTGTTTGATCCGAGCAATCACGCGTGGAAGGAGAGGAAACGGTGGAAACACATAAGCTAGGCTGAACGACCAAGGCACTGCCAAGGCATCTATCAGTTCAGCATGGGTATCCCTCAACCTGGATCCGTATCGTGGAAGCTTGGCATTCTGTCGAAATGCCATTAGATCCAATTCCGGTCTGCCCCATTTGAGAATCAGTGAGGAAAACACCTCCGGGTGGAGTTCCCACTCCCCCGGATGAAAAGTCTGACAACTTAGAAAATCCGATTCCCAGTTCTCTACTCCTGGGATGTAGATTGCCGACAGATAACAAGAGTGGGCCTCCGCCCATCGGATTATCTTGGATACTTCTATCATCGCTAAGGAACTCCTTGTTCCCCCCCTGATGATTGATATAAGCCACAGTCGTTATATTGTCCGACTGGAATCTGATGAATTTGGCCAAAGCCAACTGAGGCCACGCCTAAAGCGCATTGAATATTGCTCTCAGTTCCAGAATATTGATTGGAAGTAGAGACTCCACCTGAGTCCAAACACCCTGAGCCTTCAGGGAATTCCAGACTGCACCCCAGCCCAGTAGACTGGCATCAGTTGTCACTATCACCCACGAGTGTCTGCGGAAACACGTCGCCTGGGACAGATGATCCGGCGACAACCACCAAAGAAGAGAGTCTCTCTCTGGTCTCTTGATCCAGATTTATTTGAGGAGATAAATTCGCATAGTCCCCATTCCACTGTCCGAGCATGCACAGCTGCAGTGGTCTGAGATGAAAGCAAGCAAACGGAATGATGTCCATTGCTGCTACCATTAATCCAATTACCTCCATACACTGAGCCACTGATGGCCGAGGAATGGACTGAAGTGCTCGGCAAGTATTTAGAATGATTGATTTCTTTCATGTAATTAGCAAGAGTCCATGAGCTAGTGACGTATGGGATATACATTCCTACCAGGAGGGGCAAAGTTTCCCAAACCTCAAAATGCCTATAAATACACCCCTCACCACATCCACAATTCAGTTTTACAAACTTTGCCTCCCATGGAGGTGGTGAAGTAAGTTTGTGCTAGATTTCTTCGTTGATATGCGCTTCGCAGCAGGCTGAAGCCCGGTTTTCCTCTCAGAGTGCAGTGAATGTCAGAAGGATGTGAAGAGAGTATTGTCTATTTGAATACCATGGTCTTCCTCTAGGGGATCTTTTTCATAGGTTCTCTGTTATCGGTCGTAGAGATTTCTTCTCCTACCTCCCTTTTCAGATCGACGATATACTCTTATATACCATTACCTCTACTGATTCTCGTTTCAGTACTGGTTTGGCTATCTACTTTATGTAGATGAGTGTCTTTGGGTAAGTAAGTCTTATTTTATTTATGACACTCTCAGCTATGGTTTGGCACTTTATATGTAAAGTTCTAAATATATGTTTTATACTTATATTTGCCATGATTCAGGTCATTCAGTTTATTTTCCTTCTTTCATTTTCAATTGACTTTTTTCCTTTAAACTGCGGGCTGTTAGGCTCGCGGGTGCAAAAAATGCTAGAATTTATTGAGTCTTTTTTGGCGTGAGATTGACGTCATTTCCGGCGTCGTAGTTGACGCCGGAAGTTTTCACGTAGTTGCGTCATTTTTTGACTCTCGTGTTTGGTACACACGTTTTTGGCGCCAAAAAATGTGGGCGTCATACTTGGCGCCAGTTTTTTTACATTATTTAAGTCTCACTTTTTAGTTTCTTCTGGTTTCTAGAAGCTTGTTCTGTTTGCATTTTTTCCCATTCCTGAAACTGTCATTTAAGGAATTTGATAATTTTGCTTTATATGTTGTTTTTCTATTACATATTGCAAGATATTCCAAAAACTGTTCCTGTATCAGAAAATACTGTTGGATTCCTTATGACTGATATCAGTCCTACCAAAGCTAAGTTCATTTATTTTAATGTTATGAATTTTATCTTTAGCTATGGTTTGTAATAAGTTATCATGATAAACTTTTACATGAGAGTCCATTAGTATTTATGCATTATCTATTGCTATTCTTTTTACATCTAATGTACAAGATATACCTAGGAATCTATGAGAATGTTTTTCTGATTCTATCCTAAAGGCTTTGTCTGACATCCCGCCTTCTAATAAAATTTATAGGTCTTTTTTAAACTTCTCATTTAGTTGATGAATTTTCAAATGACCAACAACATACTAAATTATCCTTCTCTGATGATGTTTTTTTCTCATTTAGAATATACTTCATCAGATTTGACACTAACAAATCTACTTTTTTATTTTTAAATAGAGTACATTCGTTGTTGAAAAGGTGTTGATTATATTGGATATTGAGGAGTCTAGTTCTTTTGATTTAAGACTAGCTAACATTTAAATTCTGCTCATTAACCTCCTATGGTTTCTTCAGAGGTTTTTTCCCAGTTCATGATACTAGGGAATGGAATAGGTCTGGGACTTCTTTTATTCCTTCTTTAAGGTTTTTAAATTGTATCCTTTGCCGGCAGTTAGTTTAAAGTTTTGAGGAAAGATCCCCAAAGTTAATGGGGTTCTCTCTACTCTTGCTAAACATACTACTATTCTTATAGAAAATAGTATTTATTTTTTTCCTTCAGATGGGAAACTCGTATCTTATTTAATGAAAAATATTTTATTTCAGGTCCTTTTCTTAGGCCTGCAATTTATTTGGCTGATGTTGCAAATGCTTCAACTTTCTGGTTGGATACTTTAGTGCAACAAATATCGGATTATGATTTGTTTTAGCATTGTTAAGTTGATCAACATGCTAATAATTTCATTTGTGTCATAATTTTTTTGATATTTTCACAATTGAGGTTAAATCTAAGTCTTTAGCTATTTTTAGCTAGAAGAACTTTGTGACTTAATCTTGGAATGCTAATTTGATTTCTAAAATCCATATTTCTTTTTTTCCAAGGTAATCAATTATTTGGTTCACAATTGGATTAAATTTTTTTCAATCTGTTACTCTGGGGAAGGGAATTTTTTGTTGCTTCAAGATTGAGTTCTAAGAGTAAATCTTAAGCTTATATTAGTTTGTTCTTAATAAGGAACGGAATACTAATTCTTCCCCAAGTAATATGTTTATAATTGGAAGCTTTCTTCAACATGGAATGAATTTAAGCTATTTAAAAGATAATTTTTAAATGTAGGTGCATTTTTTTTATTCCAGCTTAGCTGGTAAGGGGCAGGTTAAGACTATTTTAAATTTGTTTGGTTCAATTCGGTCCAAACTTCTTAGATTGGGGTACTGAATAGGATTCAGAGTAAAACCGCCTGTGAGAAGTTTTTCTCTCTCTAGCATATTCCAGTAAAGGCTCACACTTTTCTGAAGTATGTTTCAGACCTGTATGTGTTGGGTACTTGTGAGGCAAGGCTGGTTACCCGTTGGGGTCTCAAGGCGCTGCTCAGACCTGGAGTTATCTGGGGTATTCATACCAGTTCCATTTCAGGAACAGGGTTTGGGGTTTTGTTCAAAACTATTCATTGTCCCAAAGATAGAAAATCTTTTTGATTTGTCATATAAAAGAGTTCCTTCTTTCAGAATGGTGTTTATATGGTCTATTCTGCCTTTTTGGTCAGTAAGGGCATTATTTGTTTACAATAGATACAATAGATGCATATCTTCTGTTTTCATTCAGATTATTTTCATTTTCTGAGATTCTCTTTTTTTGACAAGCATTACCAATTTGTTGCTTTTCCTTCTGGTCTAGCAGGTCTTTTCCTTCTGGACAGCTCTGAGAATCTTTTCAAGGTTCTCAGTGTTTCCTTATTTGGACGATCTCGTGGTACTGGCTCAGTCTTTTCGTTCTCCAGAATCTCATACGATTCAACTTGTGTTGTTTCTTCTAAGACCTGGTTGAAGGATCTTTTAATCAAAAGATCCTTGGTTGCTCAGACAAGGGTCATCTTTTTTAGGTTTCCAGATAGATTGTGTCAATGTCTTTGTCTCTAACAGACAGGAGACAATTATATTGGGTTCAGTTTGTCGGAACCTTCAGTCTCTATTTCCTTCAGTAGCTATATGCATGGAAGTTTTAGGTCTCATAGCTGCAGCATTGGATTCGATGCCCTTTGCTCATTTTCATATCAAACCTTTCCAGTTTTTTTATGCTGAATTAATGGTGCAGGGATTCTAAGATATCATTTTTAATATCTTTGACTTAGTGGTTAGATCACCATCATATAGTTCTACGGGTCTCTTCGATTCATCCAACCTGGACCTTGATCACTACAGATGCGAGTCTTTTAGGTTGGGAGGCTGTCTGGGGATCTCTGTCAGCACAAGGGGTTTGGAAATCTCAGGAGGCGAGATTACCATTCAATATTTTGGAACTCCGTGCATTCTCAGAGTTCGTCAGTTTTGGCTTCTTTTTGAAGAGAGAGACGTTATTACTGTGGTGTATGCCAATCATCAGGGTGGCTTAGGCTGTGAAATAAGTATTTCAGATACTTGCTAAAATGGGTCTGAAAGTTCCCTCTTTTTTTGGAACCACGAAAAGATTTGAGTAAAACCCCTTTCCTTGTTCCAGTCTTGAAACGGGACAAATTACTCCCAAGGTAGAGAGGTCTTTTACACGGCGCAAGAATGCCTCTCTTTTTATCTGGTCTACAGACAATCGTGAAAGAAGAAATCTCCCTCTTGGGAGAAAATCCTTGAATTCCAGTTGATACCCGTGGGTCATGATTTCCAATGCCCAGGGGTCCTGAAATCTCTTGCCCAAGCCTGGGCAAAGAAAGAAAATCTGCCCCTACTAGATCCGGTCCCGGATCGGGGGCCGTCCCTTCATGCTGTCTTTGTAGCAGCAGCAGGCTTCTTGGATTGTTTACCTTTATTCCAAGCCTGGTTGGGTCTCCAGACGGACTTGGACTGACCAATATTCCCTTCCTGCTTTGTGGAGGAAGAGGAAGCAGAGGGTACTCCTTTAAAATTTCAAAAAGAACAAAAATTATTTTGTTTACCGCTCATCTTAACAGACTTATCCTGAGGTAGGGCGTGGCCTTTACCTCCAATAATGTCAGAAATGATTTCCTTCAACTCAGGCCCGAATAGGGTCTTACCCTTGAAAGGAATAGCTAAGAGCTTAGATTTTGATGACACATCAGCAGACCACGATTTTAGCCATAACACTCTACGCGCTAAAATGGTAAACCCTGCGTTTTTCACCAAAATTTAGCAATCTGAAAGCCGGCGTCTGTAATAAAAGAATTAGCTAGCTTGAGAGCCTTAATTCTATCCAAAATGTCCTCTAAAGGGGTCTCAACCTTCAGAGACTCTTCTAGAGCACCAAACCAAAAAGCTGCTGCAGTAGTAACTGGAACAATGCAAGCTGTCGGTTGCAAAAGAAAACACTGATTAATAAATAATTTCTTTAGAAGATCCTCTAACTTCTTATCCATAGGGTCTTTGAAAGCACAACTGTCCTCAATAGGTATAGTTGTACGCTTAGCAAGGGTAGAAATAGCTCCCTCCACCTTAGGGACCGACTGCCAAGAGTCCCGAATGGTGTCTGATATGGGATACATTTTCTTGAAATTAGGAGGGGGAGAGAACGGTATACCTGGTCTGTCCCATTCCTTTTTTATAATTTCCGAAATTCTTTTAGGAACCGGAAAGACATCAGTATAAGTAGGAACCTCTAGATATTTGTCCATTTTACACAATTTTTCTGGTGGTATCACAATAATGTCACAATCATCCAGAGTCGCTAAAACCTCCCGAAGGAACAGGCGGAGGTGTTCAAGCTTAAGTTTAAAGGACATGACGTCCAAATCTGTCTGAGGTAACATATTTCCTGAGTCTGAAAGTTCTCCCTCAGACAGCAATTCCCTGACCCCCAACTCAGAGCCCTGTGAGGGTACATCGGAAATAGCCAATAAAGCATCAGAGGATTCAGTATGCACATTAATACTTGACCTACTGCGTTTACCCTGTAATACTGGTAATTTAGATAATACCTCTGTAAGGGTAGTTGACATAACTGCAGCCATATCCTGCAGAGTGAAAGAATTAGACGCACATGAGGTACTTGGCGTCGCTTGTGTGGGTGTTAAAGGTTGTGACACTTTGAGAGTTGGATGGCACACTTTCATTACCTAAAATATGCTTCTTACATTGTAAGGCCCTTTCAGTACAAGAGGTACACAAAATAAGGGGGGGTTCCACAATGGCTTCTAAACACATAGAGCAATTAGTTTCCTCAATGTCAGATGACTCGACAACGATCCGGTGAACAGAACAAGTTTAGGCCCCACTGGAGCTAATGCCTGCTGCCTTTTCAGTCAGAGTAAACTGCGAGTTTAAGCGCGCGAAATAGGCCCCGCCCATCATGGACGTCATCATAAGAGTCTGATTAACCGCATAGGAAGTGGTTTAGAAAACAAGCCATGTGGTCACCTTATAAAACTTAAAATAAAACTTGCAGCCCTACTGACTTTCTCATGTAAATAACATCTAAAATGTCCAGCTGCCTCTCCCAGTGTCAAGCCCCATACAGTGTTACTATTGCTTCCATATGTCCCAGCAATATGAATAAACATAGGATTTTCAGTAACACCCTCAGTGCCTACTGCTTACCCTTTCCCTTGCAGGGAAAAAAATGGCAGCCAGTTCTTAAATAACAAGTCTCCTCAGAATAAAAAGAATGAACATACCTCAATGCTGCTTGTAGCATGACACCGTTCTCCACACTGAAGATTTCTCTTGCACTACCTTCAGAAGCTCTGTGGGAACCAACATGGATCTTAGTTACATCTGCTAAGATCATCAACCTCAGGGCAGAAATCTTCATTTCAAGTCTCCCTGAGGAAAATAGTACTCCCCGGTACCATTTAAAATAAAAAACTTCTTGATTGAAGAATCTAAAACTAACACCTCACTTTACCTCTTCCTATTACTAACACAGGCAAAGAGAATGACTGGGGGTGGAGGGAAGGGAGGAGCTATATATACACAGCTCTGCTGTGGTGCTCTTCGCCACTTCCTGTTAGCAGGAGGTTAATATCCCACAAGTAAGGATCGTCGTATCTTTGTAAAAGAAAACATTAAACAAGCGATCTCATGTGCCACAATTCCATATAAAATTGGAAAGGAACCGCAGAGCACTGCATGCGGCCATAAAAATCCTAGACCCACAATAATGAGAAAAAAAAGTGGCATGGATTAACCAGAGGCAATAGACCCCGAAGAGCAAAAGCTTTAGAAGGGGAATAAATTGACACATAAAAAGCAGTACTGTTTCTTTAAATATTAAAGTACCCCATATAGCATCCTAAGACACAAAGGATGAGCTAAATCAAGAGAGCTGAAAATATTATGATAAACATAACATAGGTTAGCCCACATAAAGCAAAGACTGTCTACTGTCCCTTTAAATGGTAAAAGCAACATCATTTTTTTTATTTGCGTGCTGTCTCCTAAGTTGCTAACTGTCCCCTTATGAATATGTGTGCACGGATTGACATAGCCAGAGCAACTACTTTCCTGGTCTCCTGGACCTCAGCTATTATACTGAGGTGACCAAGCGACCAAATTTTGTTTGTAAGACCGGAGCTTCCATTAAAGAAAGCGCAGCAGAACAGCAGTACACACTTTACCCTCCTAAAACGTACTGGAGGAAAAGTATAACATACAGACTTGACAGAGCTTCGTCTGAACATAAAGTCTTTAATTGTGTGTGGACAATTACAACACAAACTCTCCCCCCGGTACAATTACTCTCTGCACATAAAGTCTTAAATTGTGTGCCGGAACGGAGGGAGAGTGTAACTATAGAGCTCCGCCCTTCGTGGGAGTACCTGCACTTCATCCCCCGGCACTCCGTAGTGAATATGCCTTGTAAGGGGGAAAGAGCCCAACCAACGACGGGAAGACAACTCCGCCCATCGTGGGCGTACCTGTACTTCATCCCCCGGCACTCCGATTGAATGTGCCTTCTAAGGGGGAAAGAGCCCAAGCCAACGGCGGGAAAACAACTCCGCCCATCGTGTGCGGCACCTTACTCGGACTCCCGGTCGCCATTACTCAGTGACACCAGGAGAAAATAAATCAAGCTTTTAAACTATAAGTCGAGTATGCCAGCCATAAGTTCTCAACCCATTGTGAGAAACACACACTGCAGTCTTGCTTTGCTAATTCCATTGGGCCACATTACAATTTATGTAACAGCCGTACTGACAATTAACCCCTTGTAATAAAGTTGCTGTCACTGACGGCCTTGTGAGGAGCCCCCCCCCCCTATACAAGAATGGCCCATCAACTAAATGTCACCAGGGAAAAAAGCTTTTCACAGACAGAGCCCCTGATTCCCCTAGAAGGGCAGAACAACCCCACTGTCCCGTAGAGAAATAAAGTCTGCACTTACCTTCTATGCTGCCCGACAGCAAGACAGCCACAAAAGGGTTCAGAGGTCCATTGGGTCCCTCCTGTAGTCCTGCAAAAGATGAAGCCTGAGTTTAATGCAGCTTAGGCCATCACAGAAAGGGCAGCATCTCAGTATGGGAGGCGCAGTGAGAATTATGTCCCACAAGTTCCCATTGCATTAAAGCCACCAAATGCTTCTCTTTTTACTGAAGAGACTGATCTGGTCTAGGCTACACCCTAGCACAAAGTAGCACTCAGCGGCACCACTTTAAAAAATAATAAACTCTTGATTGAAGAATCTAAACTAACACCTCACTTTACCTCTTCCTATCACTAACACAGGCAAAGAGAATGACTTGAGTGGGAGGGAAGGGAGGATCTATATATATATATATATACAGCTCTGCGGTGGTGCTCTTCGACTCCTCCTGCTGACCAGGAGGCGATATCCCACAAGGATGAAATCTGTGGACTCATTGTATCTTGTAAAAGAAACTTATAGCCTCCTTTGGATTCCAGTACCACTTATATGCTAACATGCAAAGCACTCAACAGTCTAACTCCCAACTATATTTCCTCTCATCGTGAAATATTCCCCATCCAGTCCTCTACGATCAACCTCTGACTATATCTCTACGTCTCACTCCCGTCTCCAAGACTTCGCACGTGCAGCTCCTGTCCTCTGGAACTCTCTACCCCGCTCCATAAGACTGTCTCCAATATTGTATAGCTTCAGACACTCCTTGAAAATCCACCTATTCAGAGAGGCTTACCATCTTCTCTCCTCCATCTTTCATCCTAACCAATCTAATACATGAACTGCCTGACTCACTGCTGCAACTACAACCGATGTGACAAGCTACCCCCAACCTTATGTCTCTGCACCCTAAACCCGTAGACTGTGAGCTCTCCGGAGCAGGGCCCTCTTCCTCTAGTACTAGATTTAGTTTTGTTATGTTTTGTATTTTGTCATTGTATACCCCCTATCACTGTACCCAGCGCTACGAAATTTGGCGGCAGTATACAAATAAATGATAATTTAAAAAAAAAAAAAAATATATAGTTTTTCTTTCATCTTGTAAAAGAGTTGTCATTTACCCAATTGTAGTTTTAGATGGAGGTGCTGGAAACCCCTTATAACTTAGAAAGCCCTAACTTGTAGGCAATTTGCAGCATTTCCAGTTTCCTCTATAGAGAATGTGTGACAAGCACACTTTTACACAAAAACTAGAGTTGTTAGTGTCCTTTTAAAAGTTAATTATCCAATGTCTATACTTACCCTACCTACTTCTCTTTACAGCTCAAATTTGTAGTTACTTGAAGAAGCTATGGACCCTTAATAACCTAAGCAGTAATTTAAACTATTTTCTTCCGTAAGTCCACAGGAGTTCATGTGGCATATACTTCCTGCCACTAGGAGGTGGTCAAGAACAATGGTCCGGATATAAAATGGTGAAGCTTCTAGTTCAGGTTTGTTTGTGAAAAAATATAAGTTACACACTTTGTTGTTTAACTCATTTAATAAAAAAGGTCTTCAAGTCTTGAGCAAGCAAAGTTGTATTTTACTGTTGTGCATGTTTAACATTATTTTTATCAATATTAAAAAAGCAAACAAATTTAAAAATAAGTATTAAAATTTATTTTGTAAAATAAACACACAAAACTAAGCATTTCATACAAAGTATTTCACTAAAATATCATTTCTGATTTTTTTTTTTAAATAAACCTTGTCACATCATAGTAAAATATGTACTGGATATCTACAGAGAGTGTTAAAGATATCCTCGACACGTCTTAGCTCCGCATCTGCACGTAGTCCGAACTCTCTTCTTAGCTGGGCTCAAGTCAATGGAATCTGAACTAAGGTCACCAGAACCTGAAACAAATAAAAAAACAAAAAAATTATGCTTAACTGATAATTTCATTTCCATCGTTACGAGGAGAGTCCACGGCTTCATTCATTACTTGTGAGAAATACAGAACCTGGCCACCAGGAGGCAGACAAAGGCTTAAATACCTCCCCCACTCCCCTCATCCCCCCCAGTCATTCTGCCGGGGGAACAAGGAACAATAGGAGAAATATTAGGGTATAAATGGTGCCAGAAAAAAAAAAAAAAAAAAAGAAATTTAGGTCCGCGCAACGGAGAACCGAGCTGGAGCCGTGGACTCTCCTCGTAACTATGGAAATTAAATTATCAGGTAAGCATAATTTAGGTTTTCCATCTTAATACGAGGAGAGTCCACGGCTTCATTCATTACTTGTGGGAAACAAATACCCAAGCTCTAGAGGACACTGAATGAAAACGGGAGGGTAAAAAAAAGGTGGACCCTATCCTGAGGGCACACCAGCCTACAAAACCGTTCTCCCAAAAGCTACTTCAGGCGAAGCAAAAACGTAAAATTTGTAAAACTTTGAAAATGTATGTAAGGAGGACCAGGTAGCCGCCTTACAAATCTGCTCCATAGAGGCCTCATTCTTGAAGACCCAAGAAGTCACAGCTCTAGTCGAGTGAGCCATAACCCTCTGAGGAGGCTCATGTCCCGCTGTCTCATAAGCCAAGCGAATCATGCTCCTCAGCCAAAAAAAATAGGGAAGTGGAAGAAGCCTTCTGTCCCGTGCACTTCCTCGAATAGACAACAAACAAAAGCTGAAGTTTGTCTGAAATCCTTCGTAGCCAGAGGATAGAATTTCAAAGCTCGAACAACATCTAAATGATGAAGTAACCGTTCCTTCGAAGAAGATGGTTTAGGACACAAGGAAGGAACTACAATTTTCTGATTAATATTGCGATCAGACACAACCTTAGGGAGAAATCCCAATCCAGTGCGAAGGACAGCCTTATCGGCATAGAAAACCAGGTAAGGAGCCTCACATTGCAAGGCCGCTAATTCAGAGACTCTGCGTGCCGAAGCAGTAGCCAGAAGAAAAAGAACCTTCCAAGACAGTCTTAATGTCCAGAGAATGCATAGGCTCAAACGGAGCCCCCTGCACAACCCTAAGAACCAGAATCAAACTCCAAGGAGGAGAAGAATTTCTAAATACAGGCCTGATCCTGGACAGAGCCTGAACAAAAGGCTGTATATCAGGAAGCTCAGCGAGCTTCTGGTGTAACAACACAGATGGGGCCGAAATCTCACCCCTTAAGGAACTGGCAGCAAGTCCCTTCTCCAAACCGTCCTAGAGGAAGAAAAGAATCCTGGATACCCTGACCTTATGCCAGGAATATCCACGAGTTTCACACCGAAGTAGGTCCTCCACACCTTATGATAGATGCGACGGGTGACCAGCTTTCTGGCTTGAATGAGAATATTAATCACACTCTTAGAAAATCCTCTCCTGGCTAAGACTAAGCATTCAATCTCCACGCAGTCAGCCTCAGGGAATATAGATTGTGATGCACAAAGGGGCCCTGTTTCAGCAGATCCCTGCGACAGGACAACCTCCATGTAGGAGACAATGACATCCCCACTAGGTCTGCAAACCATGTTCTTCGCGGCCACGACAGAGCAATCACAATAGTTGACCCTTGCTCCTGTTTGATGCGTGCCACTACTCGAGGTAGAAGTGGTAACAGTGGAAATATGTAGACCAGGATGAATCCCTAAGGCATCTATCAGTTCTGCCTGGGGATCCCTGGACCGCGACCCGTATCTCTGGGTAGCTTGAAGTTGAATCTGGACGCCATGAGATCTCTCTCTGGAGTCCCTCATCTGTTTCAAATCTCTGCAAACACTTTCGGGATGAAGAGACAACTCCCCCGGATGAAACTACTGTCTGCTGAGAAAATCCGCTTCCCAGTTCACACCCAGGATGTGGATTGCTGATAGCGAGCAGTCGTGGGCCTCTGCCCACTCCAGAATCAGAGATACTTCCCTCATGGCTAGGGAGCTCCTCATTCCCCCCTGATGGTTGATGTAAGCCACCAAGGTGATGTTGTCCGACTGGAATCTGATGAACTTGGACGAATCCAGTGTTGAAGATCGCTCGGAGTACCAGGATGTTGATCGGGAGAAGAGACTCCTTACGATTCCACCTGCCCTGTGCCTTCCTGGAACCCAAACCGCCCCCAACCTAAGAGACTCACATCCGTAGTCACAATCTCCCAAGATGGTCTGAGGAAGGATGTCCCCAGGGACAGCTGATCTGGACGGAGCCACCAAGAGAGGGATTCCCTCGACCCATTGTCCAGAGAGATCAGTTGGGATAGATCCAAGTGATCGCCGTTTCACTGCCTCATTATCCGTGCCCAGGAAATCCACTATTGTACTGGAATCCAGAGAACTCTTTCCTGAGTTTATCTTCCATCTGTGAGATCGCAGAAGAAAGAGAAGCGCTCTCAAATGGTCCTCTGCTAGCCGGGAGGATGGAGCCTGGACCAGGATGTTGTCCAGATAAGGTGCTACTGCAATACCTCTGGATCTCGCCACCGCGAACAAAGCTCCCAGAACCTTTATGAAGATTCTTGGAGCAGTAGCCAGACTGAAGGGAAGAGCTACAAACTGGAAGTGCTGATCCAGAAAGGCGAACCTTAGGAACTTGAAGTGATCCTTGTGTATTACCACATGAAGGTAGGCGTTCTTCAAGTCTATCGTAGTAATGAACTGACCCTCTTGAACTAGGGGCAGTATAGACCTTATCTCCATCTTGAATGATGGGACAGACAGAAACTTGTTTAAGCACTTTACGTCTAGAATTCAGCGAAACGTGCCCTCCTTTGTTACCACGACAATGTTTGAAAAGTACCCAAGAGCCTTTTCTGCTAGAGGTACCGGTACAATTACTCCTAGATTGGAGAGATCCCTCACGGAATCTAGAAAAGCATCTTGTTTCTCTAGCTTCTTACTCTGTTTGGTTTTATTCCAAGACTGAGATGGCTTCCAAGATCCCTTGGACTGCTCGGGCTTCGAAGCAGGCTGCTGTCTGGGGCTTTTTCGAACGTAAGGGACAAAAATTAGGACGCTTAGGTTTATTCTTCTTATCCTGCGGTAGAAAGGCGCCCCTTCCCCCCCACCCCCCGTGGATATGATAGAGTCCAGGCCTGGACCGAAAAGAACCTTTCCCTTAAATGGAAGGTAAAGTAATCTAGATTTGGACGTCATGTCAGCAGACTACGACTTCAACCAAAGGGCCCTGCAGGCCAGAACAGAAAAACCTGATGTCTTGGCATTCAAGAGAATAATCTACATATTTGCATCACAGATAAAGGATTTAGCTACCCTCAGGGCCTTAATTCTTTCCTGTATCTCTGTATCCTCGATAATTTCTGACAGAGTCACACCAATAGGTAGTGACTCCCGCCACTGCAGCGACCACCGCTGCCAGCTGAGAAACGAACCTTGTGCACTAAAACATTTTTCTTAAAGGAACACTGAACCCAAATGTTTTCTTTCATGATTCAGATAGAGCATTCAATTTTAAGCAACTTTCTAATTTACTTCTATTATCAAATTTTCTTCATTCTCTTGGTATGTTTATTTGAAAAGCAAGAATGTAAGTTTAGATGCCGGACCATTTTTGGTGAACAACCTGGGTTGACCTTGCTGATTGGACAGCACCAATAAACAAGTGTTGTCCATGGTCTGAACCATAAATTTGCTGACTCCTTAGCTTAGATGCATTCTTTTTCAAATAAAGATAGCAAGAGAACAAAGAAAAAATAATAGAAGTAAATTAGAAAGTTGCTAAAAATTGCATGCTATATCTGAATCATGAAAGAAAAAATTTGGGTTTGGTATCTCTTTAACAGGGCCTCTAATTTCTTATCCATGGTTTCCTTAAACGACAAACTATCCTCGAGTGGGATAGTGGTGCGCTTAGCGAGCATGGAGCTAGCTCCGTCCACCTTAGGGACATATCCCCACAATTCTAGCTGAGAATCAGGAACAATTTCTTAAAGGAAGGAGAGAGAGGAACCCAGTCTCTCCCATTCATTCTTTATAATATCCGCCATCTTTACAGGAACCGGGAAAGTCTGTGGCACCACCCTGTTCTCATAAACCTTATCAAACTTAGGAATAGAAGGTTCCTCCAGTAACTTTAGTTCCGGAACCTCTAGAGTAGCTAACACCTTTTTCAATAAAAAAACGTATGTGCTCTACCATAAACCTAAAGTCTGGTTCCAACCAGAGGTTTAGAGGCCACAGATTCCAGCCCAGAGAAAGAGTCCCCTGAAGTATCAGAGTTGTCTACATCGGCGGAGAATCTAGTCTCAGAGATTTCTAACCGAGTAGATGACCCCTGGGAAGGATAGCAATGTTTAACTTTTCGCTTGCGATTAGCATGGCGAGAAAAAGCACTGAAGGCCACAGACACCTCCGTTTGCAACCGATCTGCAAAAAACAGAATTTATGCTTACCTGATAAATTACTTTCTCCAACGGTGTGTCCGGTCCACGGCGTCATCCATTACTTGTGGGAAATATTCTCCCCCACAGGGAAAGGCAAGGAGAGCACACAGCAAGAGCTGTCCATATAGCTCCCCCTCTGGCTCCGCCCCCCAGTCATTCGACCGACGGTTAGGAGAAAAAGGAGAAACTATAGGGTGCCGTGGTGACTGTAGTGTATAAAGAAAATTTTTTTCAACCTGATTAGGAAAACCAGGGCGGGCCGTGGACCGGACACACCGTTGGAGAAATTAATTTATCAGGTAAGCATAAATTCTGTTTTCTCCAACATTGGTGTGTCCGGTCCACGGCGTCATCCATTACTTGTGGGAACCAATACCAAAGCTTTAGGACACGGATGAAGGGAGGGAGCAAATCAGGTTACCTAAAGGGAAGGCACCACGGCTTGCAAAACCTTTCTCCCAAAAATATGCCTCTGAAGAAGCATAAGTATCAAATTTGTAGAATTTGGCAAAAGTGTGAAGAGAAGACCAAGTCGCTGCCTTACATATCTGATCAACAGAAGCCTTGTTCTTGTAGGCCCATGTGGAAGCCACAGCCATAGTGGAGTGAGCTGTGATTTGTTCAGGAGGCTGCCGTCCGGCAGTCTCATAAGCCAATCGGGTAATGCTTTTGAGCAAGAAAGAAAGAGAGGTAGCAGTAGCTTTTTGACCTCTCCTCTTACCAGAGTAAACCACAAACAAAGATGAGGTTTGTTTAAAATCTTTTGTTGCTTCTAAATAGAACTTTAAAGCACGAACTACATCTAAATTGTGTAACAAACGTTCCTTCTTTGAAACTGGATTCGGACACAGAGAAGGAACAACTATTTCCTGGTTAATATTCTTGTTGGAAACAACTTTTGGAAGAAAACCAGGCTTAGTACGCAAAACAACCTTATCTGAATGGAAAACCAGATAGGGTGGATTACACTGCAAAGCAGATAATTCAGAAACTCTTCTAGCAGAAGAAATAGCAACCAAAAACAGAACTTTCCAAGATAGTAACTTAATATCTATGGAATGTAAAGGTTCAAACGGATCCCCTTGAAGAACTGAAAGAACTAAATTTAGACTCCAAGGAGGAGTCATGGGTCTGTAAACAGGCTTGATTCTGACCAAAGCCTGAACAAAAGCTTGTACATCTGGCACAGCTGCCAGTCGTTTGTGTAACAAGACAGATAAAACAGAAATCTGTCCCTTTAGAGAACTCGCCGACAACCCTTTATCCAAACCTTCTTGGAGAAAGGAGAGAATCTTTGGAATTTTAACCTTACTCCAGGAGAATCCCTTGGATTCACACCAACAGATATATTTTTTCCAGATTTTATGGTAAATCTTTCTAGTCACAGGTTTTCTGGCTTAAACAAGAGTATCTATCACAGAATTTGAAAACCCACGCTTGGATAAAATCAAGCATTCAATTTCCAAGCAGTCAGCTGCAGAGAAACTAGATTTGGATGTTCGAATGGACCTTGTACTAGAAGATCCTGTCTCAAAGGTAGCTTCCATGGTGGAGACGATGACATATTCACCAGGTCTGCATACCAAGTCCTGCGTGGCCACGCAGGAGCTATCAGAATCACTGAGGCCTTCTCCTGTTTGATCCTGGCTATGAAGGAGAGGAAACGGTGGAAACACATACGCTAGGTTGAACGACCAAGGCGCCACTAATGCATCCACTAGAGTCGCCTTGGGATCCCTGGATCTGGACCCGTAACAAGGAATCTTGAAGTTCTGACGGGACGCCATCAGATCCATGTCTGGAATGCCCCATAATTGGGTTAACTGGGCAAAGACCTCCGGGAGGAGTTCCCACTCCCCCGGATGGAAAGTCTGACGACTCAAATGGTCCGCCTCCCAGTTGTCTACTCCTGGGATGTGAATTGCAGATAGATGGCAGGAGTGATCCTCCACCCATTTGATGATCTTGGACACCTCGCTCATCGCCAAGGAACTCTTTGTTCCCCCCTGATGATTGATGTACGCAACAGTCGTTATGTTGTCCGACTGAAACCTTATGAACCTGGCTTCCGCTAGTTGAGGCCAAGCCAGGAGCGCATTGAATATTGCTCTTAGTTTCAAAATGTTTATCGGGAGAAGAGACTCTTCTCGAGACCATAGACCCTGAGCTTTCAGAGAGTCCCATACTGCGCCCCAACCCAAGAGGCTGGCGTCGGTCGTGACAATGACCCACTCCGGTCTGCGGAAACTCATTCCCTGAGAAAGGTGATCCTGGGTCAACCACCAGAGAAGTGAGTCCCTGGTTACCTGGTCTACTTGAATTTGCGGAGACAAGTCTGTATAGTCCCCATTCCACTGATTGAGCATGCACAGCTGTAATGGTCTTAGATGAATTCGAGCAAAAGGAACCACGTCCATTGCTGCGACCATTAGTCCTATTACTTCCATGCACTGAGCTATGGAGGGTTGAGGAATAGAATGAAGAACTTGACAAGCGTTTAGAAGCTTTAACTTTCTGACTTCTGTCAGGAAGATCTTCATTTCCACAGAATCTATTATTGTTCCCAGAAAAGGAACCCTTGTGGACGGTGACAGTGAACTCTTTTCTATGTTCACCTTCCACCCGTGAGATCTGAGAAAAGCCAACACAATGTCCGTGTGGGCCCTTGCTTTGGAAAGAGATGACGCTTGGATTAGGATGTCGTCTAGATAAGGTGCTACAGCGATGCCCCTCGTCCTTAGGACCGCTAGAAGGGACCCTAGCACCTTTGTGAAAATTCTGGGAGCGGTGGCTAAACCGAACAGAAGAGCCACGAACTGGTAATGTTTGTCCAGAAAAGCGAACCTCAGGAACTGATGATGAGTTTTGTGGATTGGGATATGCAGATATGCATCCTTTAGATCCACGGTAGTCAAATATTGACCCTGCTGGATTGTCGGCAAGATTGTCCGAATGGTTTCCATTTTGAAGGATGGAACTCTGAGGAACTTGTTTAATATCTTTAAATCCAGAATTGGCCTGAAAATTCCCTCTTTTTTGGGAACCACAAACAGGTTTGAGTAAAAACCTAGACCTTGTTCCCCGGAGGGGACTGGGTTTATCACTCCCATCTTTGATAGGTCTCTTACACAATGTAAGAATGCCCGTTTCTTTATCTGGTCTGAAGATAAGTGAGACAGGTGGAATCTTCCCTTTGGAGGAAGTCCCTTGAAGTCTAGTATGTATCCCTTGGAGACTCTCTCTAGTGCCCAGGGATCAGGAACATCTCTTGCCCAAGCCTGAGCGAAGAGAGATAGTCTGCCCCCTACCAGATCCAGTCCCGGATCGGGGGCTACCCCTTCATGCTGTCTTGGTAGCAGCAGCAGGTTTCTTGGTCTGTTTACCCTTATTCCAGCCTTGCATGGGCTTCCAAGCGGGTTTGGGCTGGGCCGCTTTACCTTCTTGTCTAGCGGCAGTGGAGTTATTAGCCGGTCCATTCCTGAAATTGTGAAAGGAACGAAAATTAGACTTGTTCTTAGCCTTAAAAGGCCTATCCTGTGGGAGGGCATGGCCCTTACCCCCAGTGATGTCTGAAATAATTTCCTTCAATTCCGGCCCAAAAAGGGTCTTACCCTTTAAAGGAATATTAAGTAACTTAGTCTTGGACGACACATCTGCCGACCAGGATTTTAGCCAAAGCGCCCTCCGCGCTACTATAGCAAAACCTGAGTTTTTCGCCGCCAATTTCGTTATTTGAAAAGCGGCATCCAATATAAAGGAATTAGCTAACTTTAATGCATGAATTCTGTCCATGACTTCTTCATAGGAAGTCTCTTTCTGGAGCAACCTTTCTAGTTCCTCGAACCAAAAGGACGCCGCTGAAGTGACAGTAATAACACACGTAGCTGGTTGAAGGATGAACCCTTGCTGAACAAAAATCTTTTTAAGCAATCCTTCCAATTTTTTATCCATAGGATCTTTGAAAGCGCAGCTGTCCTCTATAGGAATAGTTGTGCGCTTCGCTAGTGTTGAAACAGCTCCCTCAACCTTCGGGACCGTCTGCCATGCGTCCCTTCTAGGGTCTATTATGGGAAACATTTTCTTAAATATAGGAGGTGGGGCAAAGGGTACACCTGGCTTCTCCCACTCCTTATCCACTATGCTCGCTACCCTCTTGGGTATAGGAAAAGCATCGTCGTGCACTGGGACCTCTAAAAATGTGTCCAATTTGCACAACTTCTCTGGTACTACCATAGAATCACAGTCATCCAGAGTAGCTAATACCTCCTTAAGCAAAGCGCGGAGATGTTCTAGCTTAAACTTAAATGCTACTATATCAGGTTCTGCCTGTTGAGAAATTTTTCCTGAGTCTGAAATTTCACCCTCAGACAGCCCTTCCCTCACAGCCAATTCTGATTGATGTGAGGGTAAAATAGATAAGGCATCGTCAGCGTCTGATTGTTAATCCTTTTTATCTGTATTTAAAACTGAACAATCACGCTTTCTCTGAAATGCTGGCAGTTTGGATAAAAGATTTGCTATAGAATTATCCACTACTGCTGTCAATTGTTGCATAGAAATAAGCACTGGCGCGCAAGGTGTCGCCTGCGCGGGCAAAGCTGGTGTAGACACAGAAGGAGAGGATGTAGAACTATCCCCACTACCTTCATTAGATAAATCATCTTGGGCAACATTATGAAATGTAACAGAGCTGTCCTTATTTTGTTTGGACGCTATGGCACAATCACAAACAATCGAAGGGGGAACCACATTTGTCTCTACACACACAGAACATAGGTTATCTGATGGCCCAGACATGTTAAACAGATTTAGGCAGGCAAACAATGCAATAAAAACGATTTTAAACAAAAACGTTACTGTCTCTTTAAATAATAAAATGACACATTTATTTCTGAATGTTCAAAAAAACTATGAAGGCAATATCCGATTTTTATGAAATTTGGACCCCAGTGTCTTAATGCTTATAAAGTATTGCACAGCAAATATGGAGACTCTAGCTCTTAAAACAAGCAAACCGGAGCAAATTGTTGGATTTAACCGTTTTTATACACCACAATCCCTGCTACAGCATTGCTGTAGCTTTTACCTTCCTTAGGGGTCAACCATCCACAGAAATAAGCCTTCTGGAGTCATTTTCTGAGCCACAGGACCCTCTCACATGAGACTGCATGCACTGCCTGAAATCAACTGCGCAGCTGAAGCGCCAAAATGAGGCCTCCTCCCTCAGTACACTAGAGTGAAGGGGCCTTGCTGACTAGATTTAGGTGTCTAAAACAAGCCAGATCAATAAAAAACGTCCCCAAGTGTATATGAGCTCATAAAACATTTCATATGCCATGATATTGCAATAAAAACCAATCTATTTGGCCCCTAACAGTGTCTACCAGCATAAAATTCAAAAAGGGGAAGCCTGTTATCTTTTTTGCTGAGGTGAAAGAAAAATGGCTTACCGTTTCCCCTGAGGGGAAAAATGACTCATCTAGCATTAGCCTGTGTTGTTAGAAGGAGACTAGTCATACCTGAAGCAGATGAGTCTGCAAGCTGTTACCCCCAACTGAAGTTCTCTAGTTTCAACAGTCCTGCGAGGTAACAGCAATGGATTTTAGTTACTTGTGCTAAAATCATAGCCCTCTTAAACAGAAATCTTCATCACTTTTCTGTTGTAGAGTAAATAGTACAAGCCAGCACTATTTTAAAATAAACTCTTGATAGAAGAAATAAAAAACTACAACTAACACCACAAACTCCTCGCCATCCCCGTGGAGATGCTACTTGTTCAGAGCGGCAAGGAGAATGACTGGGAGGCGGAGCCAGAGGGGAAGCTATATGGACAGCTCTTGCTGTGTGCTCTCCTTGCCTTTCCCTGTGGGGGAGAATATTTCCCACAAGTAATGGATGACGCCGTGGACCGGACAAACCAATGTTGGAGAAATAGGCGGCCACAGGGCCCCACCCGTAGGAGGATTAGTAGTGCACTGGGGAGATGCATGTGTAAACTGAGATGATTGTAGGGAACACACCTCGGACGGAGAACCCCAACCCCCCCCCCCAACTATGTTCCACATGTATCAAGGCATGTGGAACATAGTTGAGCAGGCAGGTATACCGAAGCCTCTTCACAATAAACACAGGCATTAGATTTAGGTAAAGAGGGAGTACCCTCTAACGCATCATACCATGCAGGACGCCCCTGAAGCCGAGAAAAAGCGTGCCAACTAAACAGGCTGCGCAGTAATCAAATGAAGGAAAAAACAGGACTGTTCCACATTGCCAGAGCCACATCTCACACATGACGCAGAAATCTTGCGTTATCATTACAGAAATAAAAAATGAAACAATCTTACCAGAATCAACGCTGTGGAACAGGAACACGGCCTCTCAAGTTTGACAGTGTTGTAGCATTGCTCCTGACATGGACTTGAGTGAAAGAAAGCAGGCAGTGAGACTCATCAACACTGATTGCTTAAGGAGCTGTTAATACGAGTCTGGATGGTTTCGCAGAAAGACCCTCCCTGCATCTCCAGACCCTAACATTCGTCAATGCTCTCACTGAGAGGCTGACAAGACTACTTAAAACTCCAGTCCCATTCCGAAGAGTACAACCCTCCACATAAGAGACTACTCCGAAAATTTCCAACACTTCTCTGCCATCCTCCTGTGACGAAAGGCAAAGAATAACTGGGGGATAAGGGGAGGGGAATTTAAGCCTTTGTCTGGGGTGTCTTTGCCTCCTCCTGGTGGCCAGGTTCTGTATTTCCCACAAGTAATGAATTAAGCTGTGGACTCTCCTCGTATTAAGATGGAAAAGGGTTATTAAAACACAGTTAAATATGTGTAAGAATCAAAGCAAAGTATCTTAGTTTCTCTGTTTAATTTGGCAAAAACATTTCTAAAAAAAGACTCCGTGTGTTTCAGACTGCATCAGTGTCATTAAGGATATTTAAAAAAGAAAGAGGTTGCCCTTAAAGGGACATTAAAAGCAAAATTAAACTTTGATGATTCAGACAGCATGCGATTTTAAACTACTTTCCTATTTAATTCTTTTATCCAATTTGCTTTGTTCTCTTGATATCCTTGTTGAAAATCATACCTAGGTAGGCTCAGGACCATTAACGCACTACTGGGAGCTGATTGGTAGCTACACGTATATGCCTCTTGTCATTGGATCATCTCATGTATTCAGCTAGTTCCCAGTGGTGTACTGCTGCTCCAACAACAAAAGATACCAAGAAAATAGAGCTGCAACAACTTATCGCTATAATCAATCGATTATGAAAATAGTTGTCAACGAATCTCATAATCGATTAGTTGGTCTGAGCACAACACCAGCTGCTTCACTCTAATGAGCTGATGCACATGGTATTGTGTTTTATGGTTATGTCCTCAGCCTGAAGGACGTCTACAGATGCTTACTTTTCAATTTTTCAGAACACTATAAGTTTACAACTACTCCTGGCTCATGTGCAACCCAGAAATAATAGGAGTCATCATTTGGATTGTTATATGTAATCAGGTGATTTGGGACTATGCTTTGCATGATATAATGCCGAGCTTGTAATTTACACCTAGCCCTAGATTGATGTAACTTGTTGTTTGAATTGTTGTGCACAATTATGTGTTTGCACAATTATTAGCACTTTTCTTGCTATTGCTGATTATATGTGCTGTATAGATAAATGTGGAAGGCTTTGTTTTCTGAAAGAGTGAATAACAGAATGTTAAACAGTTATAGTCTACCTCTTTCCAAACAGTTTTTGGTTTTGTTTTGCTTAGTTATAAAAATTTTGCTTAAAAATTGGACAAACAGTTCTGTAAATGTAAATTTAGTCTGAAGTTTATATTTGTAACACTCAGTATGTGGATTTTATTTAAAATATAGGAAACAAATATTAATAATTGTTTTTATCCGATTAATTGAAAAAATAAATCGGCCGATTAATAGATTATGACAATAGTTTGTGGTAGCCCTACAAGAAGATAAAGCAAAATTTGGTGATAGAATTAAAATGGAAAGTTGTATACAATCGTATGCTCTATCTGAATCTGAAAGAAAAAAACTGGGTTTCATGTCCCTTTAACTACTGTCAAGTGTGTGATGGATAATACAGGAGTGAAAAGAAATACATTGAAGAGAGAGTACATCCAGGCAAAGCTCAAAGAAATGCGAGACAGGGAACAGAATAAACGGCTAAAATATAGCTTTTATTATGTACATACTAAGATACATCACGTAGCGCAGACCAAGAGCTACAGCAGTCTTAGAGAGTACATATTAACATCTGAAGATTATAGTTGTGTATGTGAAATTAATAACATTCAAACTATGCAAATCTAGAGATATATGTGTCCTCCCATTTCGCTATTTTAAAAGATCGTTACCTTTCATTTGGTAATCGAATGTAAGTTCTTCTCCGGCTTTAATGTTTCTTGTGGAGAACAGTGCAATTCGGGGAAGACGTACGTCAAGGTTATCAATAAAGACATTGTACACCTGAAGATTTGGGTCACACTAAAGAAAACGAGAAATTATCTGAATCATTCTAGTATGCACCACTTAGGATCATATAACAGCACATACACAACTATAAAAAAAAAATATTTATATTAGGGCAGTGGGATATGGAATATAAAATCTAAATTTTTTGATAAAATAATGAAATTTTATTAAAATATTTTTTTAAACATACATTTTGCATTAAAAAACGCATTTAACTAACAAAAAATGAGGCAAGTAAAATGGTGGGGGTAGCGTTATGTGCTGTGACACTGACACTTCCTGGGCCACCAGCCTGGAGGAGTGATCGATCAGTTGTGCTGCTGGGCTGGAGCATTTGTGTGACTGACGTAACGTTAAGGAAGCCGTTTCAAACTTTTTTGTTTTGATGAATATATATATATATATATATATATATATATATATATATATATATATATATATATATATATATATATATATATATATATATATATATATACACATATACATATACATATACATATATATATATATATATATATATACACACACACACACAAACTATACCCTCCTAAATCAAAATGCTACAGTTGATCATCTCTACTATTGGGAATATCACTCCTGGCCAGCAGGAGGAGACAAAGAGCACCGCAGCAAAGCTGTTAAGCATCACCTCCCTTCCCTCCAACCCCAGTCATTCGACCGAAGGAAAAAGAGAGAAAGGAAGTAACACAAGGTGCCGAGGTGCCTGAGGTTTTCAACACAAAAAACCTGTCTAAATAAACAGGGCGGGCCGTCGACTCACCGTGTCAAGAAAGAAAGAAATTTATCAGGTAAGCATAAATTTTGTTTTCTTTCTAATGACACGGTGAGTCCACTGATTATCTCTAATTACTATTGGGAATCAATACCCAAGCTAGAGGACACCGATGATAAGGGAGGAAAAGGACAGGGTACTTAAACGGAATGCACCACTGCTTGAAGAACCTTTCTCCCAAAAGAAGCCTCAGCCGAGGCAAAAGTATCAAATTTATAAAATTTTGAAAAAGTGTGTAGAGGACCAAGTTGCAGCCTTGCAAATCTGTTCCACAGAAGCTTCATTTTAGAACGCCCAGGAAGAGGAAACAGCCTTTGTGGAATGAGCCGTGATTCTCTCAGAAGGCTGCTGTCCAGCAGTTTCATAGGCCAAACAAATTATACTCTTCAGCCACAAATAAAGAAGTAGCAGTAGCTTTCTGACCCTTGCGTTTCCCAGAGAAAACAACAAACAGAGCAGAAGACTGGTGAAAGTCCTTAGTCACCTGTAAATAGTATTTCAACGCACGCACCACATCTAGGTTGTGCAACAGACTCTCTTTATGAGAAGGGTTAGGACACAAAGAAGGAACAATGATTTCTTGATTAATGTTCCTATCCGAAACAACTTTAGGGAGGAACCCTAACTTAGTACGCAGAACTACCTTATCCAAATGAAAAATAAGGTAAGGGGATTCACACTGCAGCACCGAGAGCTCTGAGACTCTACGAGCAGAACAAATTGCAACAAGAAACAAAAAACTTTCCAAGATAACATCTTAATATCTAAGGAATGCATAGGCTCAAACGGAGCCTGCTGAAGAACTTTAAGAACAAGGTTAAAGGAAAAGTCAACCCAAAATGTATCCCAAGTTATTCCTATAAGGTAGCAAACGCTTATTATTGCTAACTATAGCCCAAATTTTTAACAGATCTCGTTTACAAATAATAGTACTTACTTTTTTGCGCCTCTGTCGGTTTAAAATGTCCGCCTGCCCCCTCCCCTAATCTGTCATTCGTATCGTCAAACGTGTGATTGCAGTTACTTTCTCCAACATTGGTGTGTCCGGTCCACGGCATCATCCTTACTTGTGGGATATTCTCTTCCCCAACAGGAAATGGCAAAGAGTCCCAGCAAAGCTGGCCATATAGTCCCTCCTAGGCTCCGCCCACCCCAGTCATTCTCTTTGCCGTTGCACAGGCAACATCTCCACGGAGATGGTTAAGAGTTTTTTGGTGTTTAAATGTAGTTTATATTCTATCAAGTGTTTGTTATTTTAAAATAGTGCTGGTATGTACTATTTACTCTGAAACAGAAAAGGATGAAGATTTCTGTTTGTGAGAGGAAGATGATTTTAGCAGACAGTAACTAAAATCGATTGCTGTTTCCACATAGGACTGTTGAGATGAAGTAACTTCAGTTGGGGGAAACAGTTAGCAGACTTTTCTGCTTAAGGTATGACTAGCCATATTTCTAACAAGACCATGTAATGCTGGAAGGCTGTCATTCCCCCTCATGGGGACCGGTAAGCCATTTTCTTAGTCAAACAAACAGAATAAAGGGCTTATTATGGGCTAAAAAACTGGTAGACATTTTTTATGGGCTAAATCGATTGCTTTATTTGGGCATTTTATTCAGATTTAGGCTGACAATTTGCATTTATAATCTTGGGGAACGTTTATTAAACGGCAGGCACTGTGTTAGACACCTTTTCCAGTCAGGGGGCCTTTCTAGTTATAGACTGAGCCTCATTTTCGCGCCATTACTGCGCAGTTGTTTTTTGAGAGCAGGGCATGCAGATGCATGTGTGAGGATCTAAAAATTGCTGGAAAAGCTTCTAGAAGGCGTCAATTGGTATCGTATTCCCCTCTGGGCTTGGTTGGGTCTCAGCAAAGACTATAGCTGGGACTGTATAGGGGTTAAATTTATAAACGGCTCCGGTTCCGTTATTTTAAGGGTTAAAGCTCTGAAATTTGGTGTGCAATACTATTAATGCTTTAAGACACTGTGGTGAAATTTTGGTAATTTTTGAACAATTCCTTCATACTTTTTCACATATTCAGTAATAAAGTGTTTTCTGTTTAAAACGTTTTTTGTGCTTTGTTGACAAGTTTAAGCCTGTTTAACATGTCTGTACTTTCAGATAAGCTATGTTCTATATGTATGAACGCCAATGTGTCTCCCCATTTAAATTTATGTGATAATTGTGCCATAGCGTCCAAACAAAGTAAGGACAGTACTGCCACAGATAATGAAATTGCCCAAGATGATTCCTCAGATGAGGGGAGTAAACATGATACTACATCTCCTACTGTGTCTACACCAGTTTTGCCCACGCAGGAGGCCCCTAGTACATCTAGTGCGCCAATGCTTATTACCATGCAACAATTAACGGCTGTAATGGATAACTCCATAGCAAATATTTTATCCAAAATGCCTACTTATCAGAGAAAGCGCGATTGCTCTGTTTTAAACACTGAAGAGCAAGAGGGCGCTGATGATAATTGTTCTGTCATACCCTCACACCAATCTGAAGGGGCCATGAGGGAGGTTTTGTCAGATGGAGAAATCTCAGATTCAGGAAAAAATTTCTCATCAAGCTGAACCTGATGTTGTGACATTTAAATTAGAACATCTCCGCGCACTGCTTAAGGAGGTGTTATCTACTCTGGATGATTGTGACAACTTGGTCATTCCAGAGAAATTATGCAAGATGGACAAGTTCCTAGAGGTTCCGGTGCACCCCAACGCTTTTCCTATACCCAAGCGGGTGGCGGACATAGTAAATAAGGAGTGGGAAAAGCCCGGCATACCTTTTGTTCCCCCCCCCTATATTTAAGAAATTATTTCCTATGGTCGACCCCAGAAAGGACTTATGGCAGAAAGTCCCTAAGGTCGAGGGGGCAGTTTCTACTCTAAACAAACGCACTACTATTCCTATCGAAGATAGTTGTGCTTTCAAAGATCCTATGGATAAAAAATTGGAAGGTTTGCTTAAAAAGATTTTTGTACAGCAAGGTTACCTTCTACAACCAATTTCGTGCATTGTTCCTGTCACTACAGCAGCGTGGTTCTGGTTCGAGGAACTAGAAAAGTCGCTCAGTAGAGAGACTCCATATGAGGAGGTTATGGACAGAGTTCACGCACTTAAATTGGCTAACTCTTTTATTTTAGATGCCGCTTTGCAATTAGCTAGATTAGCGGCGAAAAATTCAGGGTTTGCTATCGTGGCGCGCAGAGCGCTTTGGCAAAAGTATTGGTCATCGGATGTGTCATCCAAGACAAAATTGCTTAACATCCCTTTCAAAAGGTAAAACTCTATTTGGACCAGAATTGAAAGAGATTATTTCAGACATCACTGGGGGAAAGGGCCACGCCCTTCCACAAGATAGGTCTTTTAAGGCTAAAAATAAGTCTAATTTTCGTCCCTTTCGCAATTTCAGGAACGGACCGGCCTCTAATTCTGCATCCTCTAAGCAAGAGGGTAATGCCTCACAACCCAAACCAGCCTGGAAACCGATGCAAGGCTGGAACAAGGGTAAGCAGGCCAAGAAGCCTGCCACTGCTAACAAAACAGCATGAAGGAGTAGCCCCCGATCCGGGACCGGATCTAGTGGGGGGCAGACTCTCTCTCTTTGCTCAGGCTTGGGCAAGAGATGTTCAGGATCCCTGGGCGCTAGAAATAGTTTCTCAAGGTTATCTCCTGGAATTCAAGGAACTACCCCCAAGGGGAAGGTTCCACATGTCTCACTTATCCTCAAACCAAATAAAGAGACAGGCATTCTTACATTGTGTAGAAGACCTGTTAAAGATGGGAGTGATACACCCAGTTCCAATAAAGGAACAAGGAATGGGATTTTATTCCAATCTGTTCGTAGTTCCCAAAAAAGAGGGAACTTTCAGACCAATTTTGGATTTGAAGATCCTAAACAAATTTCTCAGGGTACCATCGTTCAAGATGGAAACCATTCGAACGATTCTACCCACTATCCAGGAAAGTCAATTTATGACTACCGTGGATCTAAAGGATGCGTACCTACATATTCCTATCCACAAAGAACATCATCAGTTCCTAAGGTTCGCTTTTCTGGACAAGCATTACCAGTTTGTGGCCCTCCCATTCGGGTTAGCCACTGCTCCAAGGATTTTCACAAAGGTGCTAGGGTCCCTTCTAGCGGTTCTAAGACCGAGGGGCATTGCAGTAGTACCTTACTTGGACGACATTCTAATACAAGCGTCGTCCCTGTCAAAAGCAAAGGCTCATACGGACATCGTTCTAGCCTTTCTCAGATCACACGGATGGAAGGTGAACATAGAAAAAAGTTCTCTGTCTCCGTCGACAAGAGTTCCCTTCTTGGGAACAATAATAGATTCCTTAGAAATGAGGATTTTTCTGACAGAGGTCAGAAAATCAAAACTTCTAAGCTCTTGTCAAGTGCTTCATTCTGTTCCTCGTCCTTCCATAGCGCAGTGCATGGAAGTAGTAGGGTTGATGGTTGCAACAATGGACATAGTTCCTTTTGCACGAATTCATCTAAGACCATTACAACTGTGCATGCTCAAACAGTGGAATGGGGATTATACAGACTTGTCTCCAATGATTCAAGTAGATCAAAAGACCAGAGATTCACTCCGTTGGTGGCTGACCCTGGACCATCTGTCCCAGGGAATGAGCTTCCGCAGACCAGAGTGGGTCATTGTCACGACCGACGCCAGTCTAGTGGGCTGGGGCGAGGTCTGGGAATCCCTGAAAGCTCAGGGTCTATGGTCTCGGGAAGAGTCTTCTCCCGATAAACATTCTGGAACCGAGAGCGATATTCAATGCTCTCAGAGCTTGGCCTCAACTAGCAAAGGCCAAATTCATAAGGTTCCAATCATACAACATGACGACCGTTGCATATATCAATCATCAGGGGGGAACAAGGAGTTCCCTGGCGATGAAAGAAGTGACCAAAATAATTCAATGGGCGGAGGATCACTCCTGCCACTTGTCTGCGATCCACATCCCAGGAGTGGAAAACTGGGAGGCGGATTTTCTGAGTCGTCAGACATTTCATCCGGGGGAGTGGGAACTCCATCCGGAGATCTTTGCCCAAATAACTCAATTATGGGGCATTCCAGACATGGATCTGATGGCGTCTCGTCAGAACTTCAAGGTTCCTTGCTAAGGGTCCAGATCCAGGGATCCCAAGGCGACTCTAGTAGATGCACTAGTAGCACCTTGGACCTTCAACCTAGCTTATGTATTTCCA